>NW_006399882.1:4119660-4122333 GCF_000299155.1 Elephantulus edwardii | reverse complement strand
AGAGTGTGAGTGTGTGCTAGAAACTCTAAAAAGGAGTTTAAGGCAAATAATCAGATCTTTTTATATGTCATAAATATATTGCTGTTGTTATGTGGCATCGAGTCAGAATTAGCTCATAGACAACATTCCAGGTTTTCAGAGGCAGTAAATGGCACAGGAGGAGATTGTCCATTCTTCTCTCATGGAGGAGCTGGGGGATAGGAACCAACCATATGCCTTTGGGATTGCAATGCAGTTTCTTACCACAAAGCCACTTGAGGTGGTGGCAAAAATAATTCAGGATTTTGGTTGCATGATCTTTATGCATTGTTGTTGTTAAGTGCCGTCGAGTCATAGGCGACTCACAGTGACCTTATCAACGAAAGTCCTGGACACCAGTATAACTTTCGTGCTTTCTCCAGGTTCATGCGTTTCCAGAGGCAAGCTATTATGGAAGTGGTTGCCACTCCTGTTTCCAAGCTTGTTTTAATCGGGGAACTCCACCAAACACTATCCACTATGGGTAACCATCCTCGCATTTTGACTCATCAGTGTTCAGCTTCACAGCAACCATGAGTTACTTCTGTACAGCAAGTGGACATACCAGGTGACACGACCTAGAAGAATTGTTCACCAAAAACAAATAAAGGCCGGATAGGATTTTAAGCTATCATCTGAAGCATGCTCCTCAGGCTCGACCCCACCCTTACTTACCCTTACTCTAAAGGTCAGGGCCGCCCATCCACCTTTGAAGGCCAAAAGGAATCATAACACACAACGAAAAAGACCCCAGAAACATTCCTTGCCTGACTGTCAACAAGAGAAGCTGCCATGGAGACGCCAGCCATCGCACCAGATTAGCCGGCTGACTTCCAGAGTGGAGGGACACTCCAGTCCCCAAGCCTCATGAAGGATTTTAAGCTAGTGCCTGGAACATGCTCATCAGGCTCAACCCCACCTTACTCTAAGGGTCAGGGTATTTTTAATATATTTCTCAAGCTTATTTCTTGCTCCTTTCTGTATTATTGTTAGATGCTGCAGAATCAAGCCCAACTCACAGCAACTGTATGAACAACAGATCTGAACCTTGTCCTATCCAGTGCCATTTGCATCATCTCTGACATACCTGAATCCATTGCCAGTAACTGTATCAGTTGATCTTGCCAAGGTCTTCCACTCATTTTTAATTTTTTTAAATTTTACATTAGTTTGCATGTGAAGTTCAAATATGTTGTACTTCACACTATCCTGCATTCACACTGTGCTTCATACACTCATTTTCACTCATTATGTTTTATAAAATCAATCAACATTATACCATGCCCATCATTACCCTGCTTTTCCAGATCCTCGCCAGATTTTTCCCATTTCCTTTAACCCTCCTCCCTCCAATCACCAAATTGTGAGACCCTTTGATTTATCTCCAGCCCACTCTTACTCTTCTGTTCCCACCTCGGACTCCTATTTATGTTTTACTAGTTATCCTTCTGTTTTTATAATAATGGTCCTATGCAGTATTTACCCTTATGAGACTGAGTTAGTTCATGCAGCACAATGCCCTCTACTCTCTCCCAAGTTATGTAGTAATTTTTGAAATGGGGCCTCCTAAAGATTAAATTCCTGTGCACATCAAAAACTTACCCAACAGAGTGACAAGAAAACCTACTGACTGGGGAAAACGTATTCGGCATTGCCTTCTCAGACAAGGGTCCCACAACAGAAGTTTACAGAATCCTACAGGGCCCCACAAACACAAGAAAAAGACTGATAAAACAATTACAAAAAGGGCAAAAGACATGGAAAGACTTTTCACAGAGGAAGACATTCAGGTAGCCAACAGACACACGAAATGCTCAAAATCACTGGCAGTAAGAGAGACGCGAATCAAAACCATAATTAGATACCAAGTTTAACAGGATAACAAGCAATAAATGTTGGAGATGTGGAGATAGGAGCTCTCATACACTGTTGGTGGGATTGTAAAATGGTACAATCACTCTGGAAGGCAGTTTGGCATTTCCTCAAAAAGCTGAATGTAGAAATTCCATATGACCTAGCTATTGTACTCCCAGGAATATACCCCAAGGAAAATGGAACCAAGATGCAAAGGAAGATTTGTACAACAATGTTCATACCAGTGTTCTTCACAATCACAAGGATATGGAAACATCCCAAATATCTAATCACAACTGAATAGACTGAGAAACTGTGGTATAGTCACAGAATGGAATACTACCCAAAACTCAGGAGCAATGAGTTCTTCCTCTCTTTTGCTGACACTCCATCTTTCCAAGCATGATGCCCCTTTCCAACAAATATCACCTTTAACAATATGCCCAATAGATCTGAGACAGAGTTTCACCATTCTTGTCTCCAAGGAGCACTCTGGTTGCATTTTTTCAAGACATTTGTTTGTTCTTTTGGCAGCCCATGGGATTTTTCCACACTCTTCTCCAATACCACAACTCAAGGGCGTCTTATTTTTTTTCTTGTCATCCTTATTTTGTGTGTTGTTGTTCTGTGCCGTTTCGTGTGTTGCTGTTGTTATGTGCCGTTGAGTCGCTTGCGACTCATAGCAACCCTATGTACAACAATTCTAAACCCTGCTCTGTCCTGTGCCAATCACACTGCCTCTGATACACCCATCCCGATTACCCCAGTCACTGAATCAATCCACCTCATAGAGGGTCTTCC
>NW_006399882.1:4093386-4118203 GCF_000299155.1 Elephantulus edwardii | reverse complement strand
TCTCTTCACCATCCATCCTGATGCTGCCAATTGGTCCAGTGGTGAGAATCTTTGTCTTCTTGACATTGAGCCTCAATCCATATTGAAGGCTGCAGTCCTTCACCTTCTGCAGCAAGCGCTTCAGGTCCTCCTCAGTTTCAGCAATCAGGGTTGTAGCATCAGAAATTATATTTTATCTATTCTTAGAACACAGAACATAAGATACCAAAACAGGACTTTCACCAAATTTACAAATTCAGACTCAATTATAGTGCAGCACAAAGAGCCTGAAGTCTGGGCAGAAGGAAGAGTCACTGAGTGCACAGTGCAGATGGTTTCACAAACTCCACCTCTGTGAATTCCACCTTGAAGGAAAGGAAGGGCTGCCGTTGGCCAATGCAAGTTGTCAACCCCCAACTGAGAGCTATAATCAAAGCCAGTCACAACACTACAGGAGAGGCAGTGGCTCTCATCTATAGTCATTTGTCTTTCGGGTAAATGGGAAAGGTGAAGCAGCTTGACAAATGGATACTGCATGAATTAAATGAAAATCAAAGCTGTGGTCGCTTTGAAGTTTGCTCTGCGTTCCTTTTGTCGAATTAAAAAAATAAATTAATAAATTAATAAATTCTCCAACATGTTGAAAAATGAATCCTCTAGGACATTCGGCGCAGTGGTGAGATTGAGATGAAGTGCTGAAACACTGCCCCAAGTGTAAAGGCATTCATGGTGACTTTTTGAGGTCTGTAACCAGATCAATCCACTATCACTTCTTGAATGTAGACAAAATCATTATGGCAGAGAAATCCTGGCATGAGAAGCCCTGACATCTGCAATGTTTGTAGCCAGCACTGGTGGACAGAAAGGTCCAATTCTTCTCAAGACATCTGGCCACAGGTTACACAACCAACACTCTCAAAGCTCATCAAACTGGACTACAGTTCTACGTCACACAGGTCCAGTGGGTAAGGAGGTCTACTCACCAGACAACTCACCAACTGACCACCAGTTCCTCAGTGAATGCTTAACCATTACACCATCAGTGGGCCTGATTCTAGACTAGATAATTTATACCATTATATGACAATTCAAACCACTAAAGGACTAAATTTTTGGAAGCAGGAGTGGCATCCACTTCCTAAACAACATGCCTCCAGAAACTCTATGAACTTTAATAAATGTCGATAGTTGTAGAGGGGCTTCAGGCCTTTTGTTCATAGGGTCGCTATGAGTCATGCTTGACTTGAAGGCAATCAACAAAATTACTTTCTTGCCACTTGTCAACAGCCAAGGTGTCACCAAAAATGCCTTCAGAGGATTTGTCAAGTACAAACTCTAGCATTTCATACTACTGGAATAACAAACTTGTACCTTGTTGGCAAAAATAAGACAGATTGTAATGGTTCTTATTTTGACAAAGAAAGGTAAGTTTGAATAGAGTTACTGGGTTTTGAAGTTGAGATTTACAACATGCATTATTATTTTTCTGAAGACCAAAAAATATTGCTGTGAAAATATTTAAAAAAAACAATTTAAGTGTCATATTAGGGAACAAATCTAAGAAAAAGCCAAAGTCAACTTCAAATTCAATGTTGTATTCATGTTTATAAGTTTCTTTAAAGTGGTTATCCCTGGGATTATAGGATTTTTACTGGGCTTTTCCTTTCCCAGTTTTTGTAGATCACTTCATTTTTCTGCAATAAGCATGAATTACTCGATTATCAAATATAGGACATATTGAGAGCTACAGAAATTTTTGGTGTTCTGGTCTCAATTTAATACATATCAAAATAAAGCAAATATCAAGCTAATTTGTGAATATAATATAAATTTGTCTCATTCTCAATAGAAAATATACAAGAGTGGACTAATGCTACTAAGAAAACTTTGCAACTCCTTTTCCCCCATGGATCTTTTCTTTTCAGATGAGATATGGGCTGATAAAAGACATGATACACAAAGAAAGCAAAAGGTTATTAAAAAGATAATAAAGAAAGAAAAGACCAAAATGGATGTCAGAAGAGACTCTGGAACATACTCTTGAATGGAGAGACATAAAGCAAAAGGAATAAATGATATCATATGAAAGATGAACAGAATAGTTCAAAGGACAGCTTAGGAAAAAGTATAATAATTAAATGTGCAAACACACTACTCTTCATAAAACTAGCTGAAAGGCAAAAGAAAAAAAATCTTTCATTGTTTTACAATCCCTCTTTCCAGGTCCACTCCACTATGTAGCCTTCATTCTGGACTCTTGTCATTACAATATTACCTAATCACATATCCATTTTAAACAGTTTTCTCCCTCATCTGTTTCAATGCAGTATATATTATTTATCACATTTTTCTCAGTCTACCCCAACCCTGATGTCAGTCTTGTTTTACAACAGTGGCTCTATGCAATATATGTATTTCTGTGACTGAGATATTTCATTTAGCATAATGTCCTCGAGGGTCACCCATTTTGCATAATATTTCATGAGTTCCTTGTTTTTCAATGCAGCACAGTATTCCATTGTGTGAATATGCCACAGCTTCTCCATCCATTCGTTTGTTGATGGCACTTAGGTTGTTTCCAACTCCTTGCTATTGTGAACAAAGCTGTGATAAACATGGATGTGCATGTATCTGCTTGGGGGGCACGTTGGGTGGCAGTTATGGTCTCTTTGGGGTATATTCCCAGTAGTGGAACTGCTGGGTCAAATGGTATCTCTATTTGCAACTTAGTGGTTGTACCATTTTACACTCCCACCAACAATGAATAAGGGTTCCACTTTCTCCACACCCTTGCCAGCATTTGTTGCTTGCTGTTCTGTTAAATTTTGCTCTTCTTACTGGGGTGAGATGGTATCGAATAGTTGTTTTGATTTGCATCTCTCTTAGAGCTAGGGATTTTGAACATTTCTTCATGTGCTTGTTGGTCATCTGAACTTCTTCTTTGGTGAAGTGTCTGTTCATATTCTGTGCCCATTTTTCAATTGGATTATCTTGTTGAGGTGGAAAGCTTTTTCTAAAACCTAGAAAGCCAAAAGGGAAGAATACACTCACCATTACTCTAGCTTAAGAAACTCAAGAAGAAAACTCAAGCCTTGAATTGCAATACTGAAGGAATCTATAGGTGAAATAGCAAAAGAAGATGGAAACAATAAAGATCACTGTATCAAAAATAACTGCTTGATGTTGAAATATTTCATGAAGTAGCTTACAATCAGGAAGAAATGGTACTGAAGGAAGAAGGAAAATTTACTCTGAAGGCTTTGGGAAAAAAGAAGTCTTCAGAGAGTGATGGATACCAGCTGAGGTGTTCAGCAAATGGATACAATCTTGGACATGTTACTAGTTAGTTTATGACAAGATACTGGGAAGACAGCTATGTGGCCAAGTGACTGGAAGAGATCCTTATTTGTCCTTATTTTTTTTTAAAGGTTATTCAACAAAGAGCAGAAATTATCTAACAGTTCACAGATGTCATAAATGAATAATAATCTTATCGAAGACTACGATCTTGCTGAGGATTATTAAAAACTGTCTGGAACAATACAGTTTTTCACATCAACAGGGAACTGCCAGAAATTCAAGCTGGATTCAGAAGAGACTGTGGCACAAAGGATTATCATTGCTGATGTCAGATGGATCTTGGATGAAAGCAGAACACACAAGAATGATATCTTCCTGTATTTTGTTGACCATACAAAGACATTTGAGTGGATAGTAATAAACTATGGGTAAGGCTGAGAAGAATGGGAAATTCAGAACATTTAACTTTGCTTATACAGAACCTGTAAGAGAAAAAGAAGCAGTGGTTCAAACAGCACAAGGTGGTTCAAACAGGACAATATGGTTTAAAATCAGAAAAAGAGTGCATCAGGGTAATATGCTTTAACCGTAACTAGTCAAATAATCTGAGAAACTAGATTATATGAAGAAGAATATGGCATCAATTTTGGAGGAAGACTAATAACATTTATTATGCAGATGACACATCCTTCACTTTATGAAAGTGAAGAGAACTTGACACTTTTACTGATGAAGATAAAAGACCATGGCTTTCAGTACGGATTAAATCTCAATATAAAGAAAAGGGGGGGAATATCACAACTGGGCCAATAAACAACATCATGATAAATGGAGAAGAGACTGAAGTTGTCAATGATTTTAGTTGGATCCATAGTCAAGACCCAGAGTAATGGCAGTCCTGAAATGAAGAGAAAGGCTGCACTGTGCAAATCTGCTGTTAGAGACTAACATTTAAGAATTCCATTTTATGTGGTAAGGTAATCAAAAGCATCCTATTTTCAACTGGTTTACATGCATGTGATGTTGGTCAATGAATTAAATCAAAGTTACGGCCATCAAGTTGGAACCCACTTGTACTGACCATGCAGTGGCTTTCCTAGGTTGTAAATCACACAGAGGAGACTGCTCAACTTTTTCCTGAGGAGCTGCAGGTGGATGTGAATGACCAGACATGGTTCAGATAACCATTGGGTTATCAGCTCAACTCCCTATGAACTATGCCACCAGGATTCACTTATAGAGTGAACAAGGAAGACCAAAGAAGAGTGATGAAAAGTAATGAGTATCTCATGAAATGCCAAAAGCAACAGCAAGTCTGTCTTGGAGGAAATGGAACCAGTGTATTCATCAGAGGGAAAGATGGTGAAACGTCATCTCACATACTTTGGGCATTTTGTCATGAAATGCCTGCCAGACTTTCGAAAAGGCTATGATGCTTGGAAAAGAAGAGGGGCGGCGGCAGAAGACTCTCAATCAGGTGGACTGACACAGTGACGGCAATAGTGGACTTGAGCATGGCCTGGATGGTGAGGATTGTGCAGGGCAAAGTTTCAATGCGACATTCATAGGGTTGCTATGAGTAAAAGTCTGCTGTAGCAGCAAAAACGTATTTTATCTCATTAAATCCCTATTCTTTTTTTGGGAGCTCTGTTGGCCTAATGGTAAGAAGTTGCACTTCCAATTCAAAGACACACAGTTTTAATCTGCCAACTGCTCTGAAGGAGAAAGATGGGCAATCTCCTATGTGATTTACTGTCTCTGCAAACCCACTGGAGGGTGAAGAGTTGTTCCAGCTTGACATTCTTTTATAAAGCCAACCAGTGAGCAAGAACCCTCACCATTAACAACAGTAACAATAGTTTCTAATCTTTATTGAGCAGAAACTAAGCTCCAGGCACCATGCTATGAGATAAACAGGAATTATTCAATCTTGACCATCATCCTACTGCAAGAGATTTGCCAAATGGAGAAGTCAAGGCTTTAAAAACCTTGTGTCAGTTGCTCAAGGTCAAACTGGTATTTAAGAGACAGAGTTGAAATGGAATCTCATGAAGACAGACTCCAACGCAAAGGCCTCTGGCTCTGGACTGGAGTTTCTAGCAAGATGGAAAAGGCACATGGTTCCAACCTGGGGGTGGGAGAGCATAAAATCAGGCAGAAAGAAAGAAGCCCATCTTTCCAAGTGCTCAGCAGATGTAAGGTAAGTATTAGCTATCCTAAAGGCTATAAAAACTAAACCTACCGCAATGTTGTTCAAGACAGATTTTGGTAAATTTGTGGATGTAGGTGGAAGCCTAAAACATATTTAGGAAGAGTCAGACTGTTTTAGATTTCATCTTTCATTTTGGAAGTTGCTATTCCTAAATATCAGCTATAAGTGTCAACCAGCATAACGTATTTTGATTCAAAGACTCTAAAAACATCAAAACAAAGATCGTTTGAAGAGTGAATTGTGGTAGCAAGTTCCAAACAGGCTGTCTTTCTGGCTGGAATAATAAAAAGAACCACCTTACAAAGTTTTCACATGAATATTTTCCATAAAGAACCACCAGGAGGAGCAGTGAATATCTGTTTTGTAAAAATGAGTTCCACCCCACCAACCACATAGGCATGAAGATCTGGTAATTCAGGCTGCTCCCAGTGGAGGGTCAAGGCTGTCTGACAAAGTCATGGCTAAGAAATCACAATCTAAATGCCATGAACACTAAAGCAAATTTTTTTTAAAAGAAGCAAAACCAAACTCTCAAACTGTCAGTGATCTGCAAATGCTTTTGGAGACATGGTTCAAACCCTTGTGGATTTGGGCAACTACCAAACTCAATTCACCTTGGCATCTTTCCATCCGTCAAGTCTACGTTGGAGAGCTGTTGCAGATCAAGTGATAGAGTTGGAGGCCTGCATTTCAGGTATTCAGAACTCAAGAGAGAGGAAAAAGGGGGTGCCTTCTGTGCTCGGCTGATGCCAACTACAGACTAACTTCTTTAGAGCTGCGGTTTTGAGAAAGAATTGGTGATTACCAAAGCAGATGGATTACGAACAAACCAAAATTAGTTTATCTTCTCCAGTGTGGTAAAGACTTAGTTTATATAGTTAATTTACGTATTATTCCAATAAGCTGTCTTCTCAGGTAAAGAATACAGAGGCATATAAGTTCGTATCAACCTAAAAGGATACTCATTCAAGTGACAATGTTTTATGAATAAAAGACTGGGCCATTTTCCTTATAAACCTGTGTCATTCAGACAGAATTTCAAATAAATATTTGAGATTATGCCTCAAACTCAGTTTATGATCCAAAAGGTGGAGATTAAAGGAAGATCATTAAAGTAATTATTTTTACTCTCCACAGTGTTGTTGTTTTTGTTTGTTTTTTTTTTTAACATGATGGATTTATTTGATCAGGTAAGATTTACCAGAGTGCACACCCTGCATAGGAAGAATTAATGGGAATAACCAACCGACTCTTCAAGGAATTTATGATTTCATGGGAGTCTGATGGCCCCACTGCACTAACCTCTACAGTCACTAAGTAAGTTAAGGCTTGTAAAAAAGAACAAGGGCCATATGGGGACATCCATATCTGACCTTTACTAACTTCACAAAGAGGAACTGTCCCCATCAATAGTATCAACAACACAAAAACAGTTCCAATGTGGTCACTCATGTCCCCTAGCTTTACTGGGTCCAAAATCCAATGCAATAGCTCACAGATTGTACACATCTATACAGGGGAAGGCAAAAGCTTATGTAATTCAGCTCAGTAGCAGAATACAGTTGAAACAACTTCCAAAATGTACATGTGGGTGCCTCATCCTTGAGCCTTGTGGCTTTAGGCCAGAGTTCAAAGTTTTCAGTCCTGCCAATATTGACAACCCCACCCCCACCCCCACCCCCACCTAGTCCTCCAACAAACTTGGGCAAAAAGATCTTTCCCTCTCCTGTCAGGTCTCTGCTTTTCCTCTGCTACAGCTATTTCCCCCATAGGTCCTGGTCTGGCTGGTCTAGAACTTCTGGTCTTAAAGAAGACTCTTGCTTACTCTTTTCTGGTGATGAGGTTTCTCCTATTCTGCTGAAGGATTTGCTCAATTTAATGGCAAGACTAGCCAATTCCCTTGTGGACTTGTGAATTGGTGAGAATAGCCAATCCCCTTGTGGAGAGGCTTACACACCCTATTCACATATTCTTGCCTTCCCACATGGCAAAGTAAAATTCAATGGCTAAGAAAGCCATTCTGAACACTAAGCCAGCAATATCACAAGAGGTTTTCATAATAAAATTTATCCAGTGCTAAAAAATGTAAAACAGAGCACTCATAGGTTGTGTAGCCAAACACAGCATGTCAGTTTAGAAGCTGAGTTGTTGATTATGCTGTCTCTTCACAGAATTAAACTACTTGTTTGTATAACCAAGCTAAAAAAATTCCGTTTATTCTGGTGGTAGCAAGAAGCTGTACTGGTAATCTGAAGGCACGTGGCTCAAATCCACCAGGTGCTCAGAGGGAGAAAGATGGGCTATCAATTCCCATGAGAATCTACTGCCTCTGAAAAACCTGCTGGAAGGTCAACAAGAGTTGGCTCCAACTCAACAGTAAATTACAACATCAACAACATTTAAAATTATGCAGCTCACAACTCACAAGAACTGTCATACCTCACTTTTAAGTTGCCAAACTCAAGTGTTAATGTATCATTTGGCATCAACCATCTTTTATAAAGATTATGATCCTTAAGAAACATCTAGGGAGGCCTGGTGGTATAGTCTACAAGGAAGTGCTCTGTTAACACAAAGCCATACCTCTTTAGTGGTTGGAATCCACTAGCAGGTCTGAGGGGAAAAGATATTTAATCTCCTTTGGGCAATTAAAGCTTTGGAAACCTATGGAGGTACATCTATGAGTCAGTTCTGTATACAGAGCAATGAGAAGAAACACCAATGATTCAGACCTGAGGCAGACCATCATAATATGGTGTATTGTTTTCCTTTACTCTCAGAATTCCTTCCTTACACAACATCTTAGCTCAATGCCTGTATTCCCCCCAAATTTTTGTCTTTCAAAACGGAAATCACACTTAGGATCTTTTATACCTACATATTATCTGGATATTAATTTACAATATTGTATGTACCACTACAAACTAAAATCACCTAGATGACAGCTAACAACAAAACACACATGCACGTGCATCTTTCATTCACAGGCAGACTTCAAAGGACCTCATTTAGCATTATCACAACAACAGTATCTGCAAATGCATTGCACTAAGGTTGATGTAATCGCTATTTTTCTCAATATCTGTTAAAAATATACTTGGTTCACATACCACTTAAAATCACATCACAGACATTAAACATTACTTTCATTGTAGTCCAGTTTCTCTTGCAACTTTTCTTAAAATCTAAAATGTGCTTCATCAGAAAACCAGAAAGAACAATTGTACCAAAAAAATCCTGTCATCACATTATTTTTTTATTTTTTCATTTGGATCTAAATTTTCTTTTATCTAATTTCACTACAGTTCTTAGCCACTTGATTAGCCTCCAGAGAGATCTGAGTGAAGCCCAGCTTCTGAGAAGGGAGTATTCTGTGGACTATTCCAGGAATAATCAAATCTCAAATTGGGGAGCCAGAGCTGACCTTTGACATGCAGGGCCACAAAGAACAATTAGCCAAAACAGGTCAAGGGAGGCAGCGTCGGTCTCAGAACATGCTTAGGTGGATTACAAATGGCACTGGAAAACACCGGGAAAGAAAATGCCTTTACCACAAAGCACTGGGCACCATTTCCACTAGAGAGATTTAACTGAAAAGGATGATTTCAACACTGGCTGCCCTAACAAATTAAGTCTCCAACTGCGACCTCGGCCAAATGCATTTCTCCCCCTCTCTAATGTGGAGGTGCTTTTTTAAATTAAAACATAAGGGGAAAGTGCAGAAAGAGAGTCATTTACAACACTTGGGCCACTTGAAACAACTTTTCGCCAAAGGTCTATAATCAAATTATCAAGCTCTTCAAGTCTGGGCTTTATGACGGAAACAAAGGCCCCACTAAAGTATTCTGGGTCTCTTGACATTTCCACATCTCTGGGCAGAACGCACACTGCAGCATCCCCATTCACACTGGCTCCATGAAAGAGAACAGACCACAAAGGGCAGATTACAAGGGAAAATGACTCCAGTGGGGGAAGGGCCAGGCGTGAATGGATTGTAAATAATGTTGCTAAGAAAGGAACAGAAATATGGCAATCTCAAATAATCTTCTTGCCAGAAGTTCTTCGCAGGAAGACTGTAGCTTCTGGACTTTGCCTGCAAGCATGTAGGAAATAAGAAAACCTTACAGAAGGTCTGGAGGTATATGAGACTTATTCTCTGCCTTTTTAGCTTTCAGCTCTTTGCAAACCTTTTCAAACCACTTTAAAAAATTCCAAGTATTTTATTAAGGGCAATTAAAATATAGAGTAAAAGAGGAGGTACAGAAGATTGTGGTGATCAGTCACCTTGGTTGAGCCTAGAATTCCCTCTTTGTAAATCAGTGTCAGCAGACAGACTGTTTCAAGGAAAACTGTCCAGCCTGAGTGAGACTGGTGCATTTCTTTAAAAGCGTCTTTTTTTTTCCCCTAGGTTTTTCTTTTTTTTAAAATTATTAAATTTTATTAGTTTTAATGAACATTTACAGAGATTTGGGGTTTTCATTCATTCATTGTTGCACTATTTTCTCTACCCTCCTCCCCAGTTCGTTCTTTTTTCCCCCCCTTGAAAGTCTGTTTTAACTGTCCAATTGCCACAGTGCTTGTCAAAGCCACTTCTGATTAATCTCCTTTGTCAGTGTGTCCTTTGCCATTCCCTATCACTCCTCCCTGAGAGAGACTTCACCCTGATTCATAAGGAAAATGGAATGGTGTATTCTCTTAGCTACTTCCTGCTTGAAAAGGGACGCTGTAGGTTTCAGGGTGAAGATCTTCTTTCGTGTGCTCCTGCCGCCAATCTCCCTCCTCCCACTAAAGGCATGGACTTTGACCTGAGGCTAGCATGACCACAAACATACACTGCCAGCCAGTGGCGCTCAGGGAAGGCACCCTCTGTGAAAGCCTGCTGTGGTCCTGAACATGACAGCCATCACACTGCTGCCACCTCTGTGATCTTGGTGTCACTACGGCAGTCAAAAGGATACCCTACAATGAATGACAAGTTGGCTGACACTTCTATTTTGCTAACAGTCATTAAGGACTTCTCTCTTCTGTCCACAGGAAGCACAGTGCTACACAAATGACACTGGCAGAGTACAGCAAACATGCTATATGTTATGCATATCTCTCTGATACACACCATTTCTCCCTAAATTCACTCCTCTGTTGCCCTCACACCTCTCATCTTCACTTGAGATGTTTCTATTCCTCAGAAATTAACAAGTGAGAAGAGGGAGGAAAGGGAAAAACCCCAAATCCATCTGTCTCCAGCTACTTTTGATTTTATGCTTTCTTTTGTTGGAGAAAAAGTGCCCTGGACATTCTAGTGAATTATTACAATTTGAGTCTTCCTATTTGTTATATCATGTGTAGCTCAAGAACTAAACATGCTCATTAAGTTATTACACAATCATCTCCATATACAACTTAGTTTATACTCAATTGAGAGATGAAATAACATTAACATTATAGAGAAATTTAAAAGAATTTAAAAACAAAACATTAGGAATGTCCTTGTCACTTCAATCTAATATTTACAGCCCCCTAAAAAGTAAAAAAGACAAATCCCCAAAGGATTAACTATTTAAGGTGGGTGGGTGGGGGAGAGATAGAAATTAAAAACTCTAGGAAATTACAAGTCAGGGTTTTCTTATAATTAATTCTTTCTTTAAATCACAACTGTTAATGTAGGAATCTTAACAAGGAATATCACCTTCCCAGACCAAGAGGGAGCAGCCACTCCAAGGGCAATGGAATGAGCATCATCTGCTGAAAAATATTGTGTGGAGTCAGTAAGTTGCAAAGCTATTGCTAGTCTTCACTAGTCTCATATATGTATATGTATGTATATGTGCCTTCTGGTGTATGTGAACCTCTAAAGAGGTGCCACCTTTGGGATAGCATCCCAGTGTCCTAGGAACTATGCCTCCAGAATGCTTTTATATGTATGTTACATCGATAAATATATAGTAATATATATTGAAAAGATATAAAAATGCTTTTTTAATGACTTATTCTATTTAATGGTAATTAGTGTTATAAATTAGTGTATTTTTTTTTTCTCCTGTAAAAATGTTTTATAGATGTGGCAGGAGAGAAGACCATGGACACAGGAATAGCCATAAACCTTCAAATGCTGAAAACAACCCAGAAGGCCTCCTTCATTAAGCATTCTGTTAATAACAAATGGGTGATTCATTTCTTAACAATGCCAATGTTTTCAATGAGTTTGTAGCATGAGTCTATTTTTCCTGAAGAAACATAACTGCAAGCTAAGGCTGCCCACTAATAAACACTCAAACCCATATCCAACTATGAAACCAGAAACAATAGAACTAAATGGCCTGATAATTAACAGACAAGAATTAATAAAAAAAGAAAAAATGTTTGTGAATTAATGGCAATTTTTATTTAAGATTTGTTTATAAGTCCTACTGTTGGGTGGCTACATTTTCAACCTCAATGAAAATAATTTGATCAAGTTTATTGTTGCAGAAGCATGAAATTTGAATCCAGTGAAAACGAAAGAACTCAACTGTCAGATCACTTCCTGCAAGGCTGACAGAGCACCGACTGTGCGAAGGTAACTCTGTGTCCCGCCATCCCCCCACCAAAAAGTCAGTTTAAGTTGTTAAGGACCTTAATAATATAGCTGAAATGAGCTATTTTTTCCCCCCTGGCAGTCACTCCATAATTAAATTTTTATACACTCAATTTAAGTTACTGAATGACTTCCCAGGGCTACTGTTGGTATTTTGAAGTTGTTCTTGCTTTTGACACAATGTTCTGTTTAAAACTCTGCAGTGGATCTGAAGTATCTGACAAAACAGCTTTCAAATACATTCTACAGGAAACACTGTGAACTGCCTGTCATGAAACCTCAATTACCACAAATAAGATAAAAACCAAACAGTTAAAGTGTGTTATAATGTTCTACCATTTTTTAGAGAGCAACATAACCCTGTTTTGAGATACGGGAACTCTTTGGTGCAAACCTCAGCATTTTGTTGGCGTTAATAGCAAACTCAACTCCTGTCTGGCTTTGAACTTTGGCCAGATCACTCAAATGACATTTCAGAATGGCTCCGGTGGACGCCTGCAGGAGCTAATCCCTCTTGTGATTACCCACTCTGATCCACCACCTCTGCAGATCTCCCGCCTGCCACTACTTCAGTAGCAGGCCTGCTGCAGAAGGGGATGGGACAGAAAGCGGCGCCGAGGGAGGCAGCCTGACAAACTCTTCCCAACTCCACTGGGATGCACGCGATGTTCGCGAAGGTCTAACCCACCTTCAGCAGACTCATCCAGATCTGGGCCCTAGCCAAGCCCGGCCTCAGGAAACTGCCTCAGAAAACTTACCCAGTGGAGCCTTCAGCCCCTGTGCAGAGGCAGGGCTGTGCAAGAGAGGCTTCTCGTTCCCTTCCATTCACAGAATTTGGCTGTGCTTCATTGCACACTAGCTACTGCAGCCTTGCATCATGATTTGGGTCTGCCCACCAACTCCAAATATGCTCCATGTTTGGGCTTATGTAACATTTGCTACTACTGTAAAAAGCACTTGAATTACAAAGGTCCTGGCAGATCAAGAGAAAACAGGGGGTGGAGTCTAATTTCATCTAATATGGTCATAGAAGGCGTCCTGGCCGGTGTAAATTAATCTTTCCGTTTGAAAGGCTACTTGTCAAAACTGGGGAAGATGAAAGGTAAAAATTTAACCTGCTAGAATGTGAACTGCTCATAGCCTTCTTTAAACCAGCAGTGTTATTGTGAGGTATATTATAAAGTTTACACAATTCAGAATAAAATGTACTTCTTAAGCCTGAGGAGACCTAGATATCTTAAACATATTTCTATGAATAGCAAGATTCCTTTTTCATATGTTTTGTTTTCACATGTTAAAGTCTGTTAGGCCTACGTGTATGTTATCTTCCTAATAAATTTAGTAACAAAATTTTTTGCTCATCTTCTGTATAATTTCAGAAGAATTTACAACTGATTGCCCAAAGTTTGGTGTTCAATCACTGGATGACGAATTAAAGTTGAGGACAACTTGAAGCCAAAAATGTCTCTCATTAAGCAGCTCTTACTAAACAGTGTCTTCTTAATTGGGTCAGTTCTCTATCTCAACACTATTACGCTCCCTCCATAAACTATTCCTCATGTCAATCGCCAAATATTTTTGTAAGAAATAATCACTAAGTTATTAAGCTTTATGATAATAAATGCTGCACACCTAGATTCAGACTGATAATTCAAAATTATTTCTTTTTAGACTATCGAAAGAGAGTACAGATTCCTCTACAGAATCCACCCCCCTACAAAGAATATTTGGTAAAAGTTATAAATGTGGAAGGAAGGGCTGGGTAGGAGACAGGAAGCATGGGAAAGTACTTTTATTAGATCAGACCCAAATTTTCAACTTACTTTAAAACAAAAAAAATAATAGCTGCACAATTTCATTTTCACTGTAAGTTCAGAACCTTATCAGCAATTTTTTAAGATCCAGAAGTTTACTGAATCTACCTTTTTTAATTACAACCATATTCAGATTTATTACAACCATATTCAAACCACCCAAAATGATGGTTGCCCTCAAAATATGAGTACATAAGGAGAGCAGCAGCAAAAAATTAAGAAATTTAGATTATCCAATAAAAGTTGGAGCTAAAAGGGGGTGGAAATCCATTGCTGTACTACATCTAAGTACAGTAGACCGTAGCATTTTCCCCTACCCAAACACATCCGTTCTGCCCAGGGGGCAACAAAGGAATCCCCATCCTTTTATTTCTTGTTGTGTGCCATCCAGTCAATCCGAATGGCACAGGAGAAGATTGTTCCTCCTTCTCCAGTGGAGTATCTGGTGGATTCGAACCACGTGCTTTCAGGATTACAGCACAGCTTCTTGCCACTAGTTAACCTGAGCTCCCTCCATAGGAATCCCTTTGATAGCACCAACTGGAGAACTGGGATAAGAGGACTGTCCTATGACCAAGTCTTTCACATGTACTGTATGAACATGGGCATGGAGTTCTTGCTAGTTCTAAAGTAACTGCTTGCTTTTTTAGTTGTTCATTTTTTAGATACTAATAGTACTAGTAGAAAGTCATCATTTGATTCAGGCAATTCATGACAGTGTGAAAAGGAAAGTCTTTTTGTAACCCTAGCAAAACTAACGAACTTTAGCAAATGCTCTTAAAGGCTACAAACATATGTCTACCTCTAATTTCACATATAAACAAGAAATAGTTTAAACTTGATTTTAAGACTGATACCATGAAATGAATGAATAACAATGTAAGGAAGGAAAATAAAATTATACCTGACAAAAATACACACAAAAAAACTGGGTATAAATTGCACATTTAACTTTTAAACACAAACGTGGCCCATCAAAGCCCAAATAAAATGTTCAAATGTTCAAGCCAATACTACTTTGCTCTGCTTTGGAAGTACCTCTTTCCAAAATCTTTCACCAATACCTTATTCAAATAAAGTTTATTTTTATATGAAACATCTCAATGTAAGCTCATCTCTAAGTATTCAGGAATGGGGACATTTCTTTTCACTTGTTTTTTTAAAAAAACAAACCTAAAAACGAAACTAAAAAAAGACCACAGACTAAAATAACATTTTAACAGAGTAACATCCATGCCTTACAGATGAAAAAAAAAAAAAGCATGTATTGGCTGTGGTTTGGACAGCATGCACTCATCAGCTGTACTCTAGTGCACAAAGGGAGTTGGGATCTAAAAAAAATTCTTTGTGAGTTAGTTCACTTATAGCAAATGAACAAGCAAGCAGCAGTGGGGTGGGAGCGGGGAGGAGTCACAGCCCTCTTTTGGCCTATAAGATTCAACTTGCCATTCAATTATCAGGGAAACTCTAATTTGGTAGCACAGCCAGGCAGGCGACTTGTTTTGGGAGCACTCCCAGTCATGTGGTCTTGGATAGGGGACTTCTTTCTGCTCCTCAGGGCATTTGTCTTCACCTGGGAAACTGATAAGACTGCCTGCTCCCACAAGACTGAGCTGGAAAGAAAACAGTTAATGCAACACTCAGTGCATCACAGATGCTCAAAACTGTTCTTGACCTATTCCTGTGATGATAAAAGCAGTGCTCCCTACTCTCAGCATTTTGGGGCTATATACAAACTACATATAATGTTGTGGCATATAATCTGTTGATGTTACCATTCTCAGATGTTCACTCAAAACTGTTTATACATAAAGTTTCCAACTCCCAAAGACAGAGTTCAGTTTTATAAAGTCATTTATAATAAAGGCAGCCATAATGAAAATGAAAAAACAAAAACAAAACAAAACACACAACAAAACCTCATAAATTAAGAGGTAGTTATTTTGCTTACAAGATACTCAACTTAAAATGATGTAAAAAGTCCTTAGAGCCAAACTTGCAATGCAGACTACCTGCAAATGTTAACCACACTAATGAGAAGCCAGGAGAGACTTTCAGACGGATGAGAGCAAGGCAAGGCAGACATGAGGAAGGCTTCAACTACATAAGTTAGTGGAGTCTTCAACGAATCATGGGATTTCCTAAATAAAATCCCTGAGAAGCCAGTAGAAGTGTCATTTGGTGCTCTGTAGGGAAACAAACAAGCTGCTAACAGTTACGAAATTGCATGTCCCTGTCGCTGGTGATAGCCAGCTCTCCATCTTACAGAAACACCTGAAGTCTCTCCTAACTCCACACCACTGTCTCAGCAGGTCAGGTGGGTTATAATTGAGCTTAATTGGCACTTAGAGGAGCTTTAACATTCCTCACCTGCTGCCAACAGGCACTTGAAAGGGGGAGAAAGCATTCTCAAATTTGGAAAACACCAAACAAATTCAGCTGTGGGCCTAGAACTCTGTTACCCAGAATCAGACTAGTTTCACCAAGAAATTGTGCTGTATTATTTTCATTAGGACTCACACTGGATTAGGAGAGGTGGGAGTTAAATTTTAAGTGGGGATAATTCGCTTTGGGGGTTATTATTAAGTAGCATTTCTCAAGCTGGCATCTTCTGACCCGCACGCATGCACGCTGCGCGCGCGCGTACACACACACACACACACAGAGAGAGAGAGAGACTGAGAGAGACAGAAACAGACACACAGAGACAGACATACACACTCAGAGAGAGAGAGTGTGAGCAATGAAACGAGCACGTGAGCTAGCGTGTGCATATCTGTTCAGCTGTTCCAATTGTTCCAAGGCAGGCAAATAAAATATATCCTCATGGCCTGATTTGCATAGTCTTTGTGTTAACCATAGTCCGACCTCAGCCTGGGCATTATTTGATATACAAAGTGAACACTGTTAAAAGGCGACCAATCACATCAAACACAAGGAGAAGAATAAGATCAGAACAAAATTGATGATAGTTTTTCATGAGTTCTGCAATTAATCTTACACCAAATTGTTATCCTTCAAGAAGCTAAAAGTTTTGCAGATATGAGACCTAGCCTAAATGAAACTAGATCCATTCCTGAGGGTAAAATCCATTCAGAATGAAGAGAAATTCCCCAAATATGCTAGGAGAATTATTGCCAGGGTAAATGAATATTTAAAAAATAAAAACAAAAAAAAAATATCATTTACTTGAAAAATATCTGTTTTACCAGACTCATAAGTTTTCTGCTATACTGGCAGTAAAAAGAGTCCATGCAGAATTGCTGCATCAACTTCTATTTCCAACTTTCTGTAAAAAGTGCCACACTGCCTTTCAATCTCTCCACAACCTCACCAGCATTTGTTTGCTGCTCTGCTCAACTCTGCTATTGTTATTGGGGTGAGATGATACCTCATCCCTATTTTTATTTGCATCTCTTTGAGAGCTAGGGATTTTGAACATTTCTTCATGTGTCTGTTTGCCATCTGACTGTCTTCTTTGGTTAAGTATATATTCATATCCTGTGCCCAATTCACAATTTACCTTTTTCTTGTTGAGGTGTTGGAGTATTCTATAAATTTTAGATATGAGTCCCTTATCAGATAGGTCATTATATACCCTAAAGAAACCAGAGCTGCCACCCAAACAGCTGTACGAACACCCATGCTATTAGTGCATAAGAGATGGAAGCAACCTAAATGTCCATCAACAAATGAATGGACAGAAAAACTATGGTACATTTACATTTACACAAGGGAATACTACGAGGAACTCCTAAAATATTACACAACAAGGGTGACCCTTGAGGATATTATGCTGAATGAAATATCTCAGTCATAAAAGGACAAATACTACATAATACCACTGTTATGAAACAGGACTGTCATGGAAGTTGGGGGGAAACTAAGAAAAGGGATAAATAGTGAATAGTGCATTGTTCACTGATGAAGAAAAGAACTGCATTATTTGTATGACAACAGTCCAGAATAAGAGGTGCATAGCAAAATGGACTGGAGGTGGCTAGAGGGAGGAAATTATGCAACAATGAGTAATTTTTTTTAAAGTGAACTAGGGAGAGGGTAGGTGGGAAAACGTGCAACAATGAATGAATGAAAACCCAACTTTTCTGTGTATTTCATCAAAATCACAATTAAAAAGTTTGCTTGTTTGAGAAATTCACTTCACTGTCCAATTAAAATTAACCATGTGTGCACACCCATGCTTATCTACATACATAAGGAAGATAACTGTAAAAGGCTTTAAAAAAATACAACATTATTCCCAGCACAGATACTTTCATAAAGACCCGTTTGGGAAAGCAACAGAGTGGCAATATAGGCAAAGAAAAGAAACACCTTTTCTAGCCCTGGAATACCTTCCTGAGACTTTAGCTCATGGACACTAACTTGTTAGGATGTAAAAGGACATTTCCTGTAGACAGTCAAAAAGTAAGAAACAAAGTCATTGCCCACAGAGAGAGGAGACAGGTTGAGGAAGCTCTAGCTCAGCCACACCTCAGAAAAAGAGAGTGGAGTTATGGGTGTGATTTGATTTCCCCTCAGTGTTACTGGGTAGAAAGTACTAGATAAAGTTATCAGTGGATCCATTTCTAGAAATAGTGATTGGAAACTTTCTCCTGATGATGTGATATGCTACACAGCATCACAGGCACGATGAAAAAATTCAGATGGATACAACATGTTAAACTGTTGTTGTTGTTGAGTGCAGTAGAGTCCCTAGGCGACTCATAGTGACCCTATGAACAAAAGTCCTCAATACTTGCGTGATTTTCATTTATTCTCCGGGTTCATAGGTTTTCCAGAGGCAAGCTATTTACAGAAGTTGATGCCACTCCTGCTTCCAAGCTTGTTTTAATCAGGGAGCTCCACGAAACACTATCCACCATAGGCAAAAGTTATCAAATTTGACACATCAGTGTCACAGACATGTTAAATTAGATATTCAACTAATGTGCTTTTTAGGGTAAAGAGAGGGGTGGGAGGAGAAAGGGAGGCAGATAGAACAGAAAGAAGAAAGAAAAAGGTAGGCTGCACTAAAAAACAGTGACATACACAGTGTTTTTAGATTACTACACTTTATTCATGTAAAAATATACTCATATATGTATGAAAAATAAATTTTAAAAGAAAAATTTTAATACATTCATGTGCCAACAGCAAAAAATACTTTTAAAAAGACTGATTTAACATTTTTGTTGTTAAAAAAATAAATTGTAAAGAGCAGATGAAAATTTAGGAAGTATGAAATTCTATTATTATATCCAACAATTACATCTTGATTGTCAATTTTATTAAAATAAGTAGGAAAAGTAGCTCAGTTTAACACAGTAAGAATCTAATACACACACTAAAAAGCTCTCTACAAAATTTGAGAAAACAACATCTTAACTTTCTAAAGCTCATTATAAATCTTTAGTAATGGGAATTCTAAAAATCTAAGGAACGTATCAACTTTAAGAGGTAAAACTCTAAGAGGTCTGCAATGAGTCAGAATCAACTTGATGACAGTTTTGTTGTTTTTTTAAAAAAATGCTCTTAAGTAGAGGAGTGATAGTTTACAATCGGTTAGTGTTTGCTTGTAAACTGAAAGGCTGAAATAGAAGCTGTCCTGCAACTCCAAACGCAAGCAGTTCAAATTAGGATCGGCAATCTCCTTCCATGTCATTTATTGCCTCTGAAAACCTGCTCAGAGGGTCAGCTATTGGTCAGTTCTGACTCCATGGCACACAACAACAAACGTAAGACATTAAAAAAAATCATTCTGGAGGAAATTTGGAGGACAGCTGTCTGGCCAACAGATTGTTCCCATTCCTAAGGTGATCCAATGGAATGTGGAAATTATTGAACAATATCATCGATATCACATGCAAGCAAAATATGCTGATGATCATTAAAAAATGGCTAGAACAGTACATAGGTAGGGAACTGGCAGAGGTTCAAGCACGATTTAGAAGAGGCCATCACACCAGGGATATCATTGCTGATGTCAGATGGATTCTGGCTGAAAGCAGAGAATTCCAGAAGAATGTCTACTTGTGCTTTATTGACTGTGCAAAGGCGTTTGACTGTGTGGATCATGACAAGTTGTGGTTGACTTTGAGAAGAATGGGAATACCAGAGAATTTGATTGCGCTCACGAGGCGCCTATACCTGAATCAGGAGGCTGTTGTGTGAAAGGAGCAGGGGAGCACTGCATGGTTTCAAATTGAGAAGGAAGAGCATCAAGGTGGTATTCTCTTTCCATATTTATTCAGTCCATATGCTGAGCAAATTATCTTAGAAGCTGGACTCTATGAGGAGTGTGGCATCAGGATTTGAGGGAGACTCATCAATACCTGAGTTATGTAGATGATACAACCTTGCTTGTTGAAAGTCAGGAGGGCTTGAAGCACTTGTTGCAGAAGATGAAGGAATGTATGTAGTCTTTGGTAAGGACCTTTCCAAATTCTTGAGGACTAGTGATGTAAGTCTGAGGATTAAGGTGTGTCTGATTCAGGCCACAGTCTTTCTGATTACTAGCTATGCTTCCGATACCTGGGCAATGAATAAGGATGACAGAAAAAGAACGGACGCTTTTGAGCTGTGGTGTTGAGAAGAGCACTGAACATCCCATGGACAGCCAAGAGAATGAACAGATATGTCTTGGAGAGGGTGCAGCAAGAGTACTCTTTGGAGGCAAGAATGAGGAGGCTTCTTCGTCTCACATACTTTGGACATTTTGCTAGGAGAGATTATTCCTAGGAACATGATGTTGGAAAGGGTAGATGGCCGGCAAAGGAGAGGAAGACCCTCAACCAGGTAGATTTGATATGGTGACTTCTGCAGTGGGCACTTGTGTGTCAGAAAGTGTGAGGATGGCACAGGATAGAACAGGGTTCAGAACTTTTGTTCATAGGGTCACTATGAGTTGTATTCACCTTGACAGCAACTCACAACAACAACAACAACAACAACAACAACAACGAGAGTTTATTTTTGAAAGAAGAGAAATAAAAAAGTTATCCCAAGTGTCATTAGGAGTGGTTTTCATTTTAAATTGAGACAATCACCTTCCCAGATCTTTATTTTTAAAATTTCACACACAAAGGAAGAAAATGTATGTTATTATTTTGAAGTTTAATTTAAAAACCGTTATCTTAAAAAACAAAATATAAAAGAAAACAAAAACTTGGACTTCTATACAGTATATCAAAGAAAGAGGAAAAATAAAGTTAAACATTGTCCACCTAAGCTCAAATTTGTCAACTTGCTTGTTTTATAGGTTTGGAAGAGCATATGTATTTTGAAGAGTAACCCTAGCCAGGTGGTAGATGCTGTTACAAAAAAGGCGATAAATACTCCCTCTTCTGGTCATATGAAAGACCACAGCTCAAGAGGATTGAAATAGCAGAGAGAGGGTGTTGTGTAAGAGTGAGTGTGAGTGTGTGTTTGAAATCGTAAAAATATTAAATGATCTCATGAAATATCAGGAAAAGCTTCTTTTAGCAAATACAAGTAAAACCTGAATATATAACCTAAAATGTTAAAAGCCTGAAGCAGAGCTATCCTATAATGTCTGATGATTTCCATATGCTTCAGATACATTATCTGCAATATCAATTAGCACTGTGAATATTGATAATGGATGCTTTATTTATTGATACATGCTAAAAGTACACATTTTCATTGTCTTACTCCGGTGACACAATCAAAATTATTGAAACAGCTTATTAACTCACAGTAGCTACATCCTGGAGGGAGGCTGTGATGAGGTTTAATGCAGTGGTAATGTGCCCTGCAGTCCATTCGGACTCGTAGTATAACGCTAGGAACAACAGAGCAAACCCTTGACCCATCCTTCACTATCCCCATGTTCTTGGATATGCTTGAGCTCACTGTTACAACAATCACTGTGTTACTCCATCTCACTGGGTGGGGGGCAGGAAGAATCTTCTCCTCATGTTGACCCTTTACCTTCTCCAGCAGGTCTTTTTCCAAGGACTTCTCCTCCCTACCAATACACCCAAATTTGTGAAATCAAAATGGTGCAACCACTCTGGAAGGTAGTCTGGCATTTCCTCAAAGAGCTGAACAAATTCCATATGGCCCAGCTATTCCACTGCTTGGGATAATAACTCAAGAAAATTAGGACTGAGAGACAACGAAGATTTGTACACCAATGTTCATCACAGAGTTATTAACCATCACAAGAACATGGAAACAGCCCAAATGTCCAACCACAACTGAATGGACTGAGAAATTGTAGTTCATTCACACAATGGAATACTATGCAGCGTTCAGAAACAATAATCTTGAAAATCACAACGTAACTTGGGAGGGACTGGAGAGCATCACACTAAGTGAACTACCTCAGTCCCATAAGGACAAATACTATATGAGACTGTTATTGTAGAGACAGAAAGATAACTAGTAAAACTTGTCTGAGAATCCAGGGAGGTAGGGAAGGAGCAGAGAGGTGAAGATGGGTAGGGGTGATATAGGGTCGCATAAGCTGATGGACAGAGGGAGGAGTGGGTAAAGAAAATGAGAAAGACTGGACAAGGATCTAGAAAGATAGGGCAATGGTGGGCAGAGTTCAATGTTGATTAATTTTACAAAATATATTAAATTGGAATGTATGAAACAATGTGAATTAAGGATGTGTGAAACACAATGTATATGAACTTTTTATAAGCAAACCAATATAAAATAAAAATTAAGAAAAAATACCGATGGTCATTAAGGCATTGTATGTAATAAATAATGCAGCACATAACACCTAAAAATTTAGCAACAGGGGCGTGATAAATTAATTACAATACATCAATGAAGTGCAAATAGGAAGTCTTTATAAAGAATTCAGTAGAACAATACTTATGAGCATGGGAAGGTAATTAAGTTAAAACAATTGTATGTAATAGTTAATAATATAAAAAAAGGTACGTGTCATGTTTTTGAGAATGAGAACATGCCAATAAGCTATACAGAACCCTAATAAAGAGATGGTCAATGTTAGCCTAGAAACAATCGAAGAACAGAAAAGGGACCACATTACCACCATGAAAAAAAGGGCTAGGAGTGGCGCACATCCTTTAGACCTAAGGTCTCTGTGCCAAGAACCTCCTAGACCTACTTGCCAGAGCGAGAAAGTGCTGTAACACTGGAGACGATGAGAAGTAGTGGCAGAGAAATGGTAGCAGCAGAATCAGGAGATCAGAATAAGGCAACACAGTGGACTCTCAGCCACACAGAGCTAGGCAGCTACAGTGAGAAAGCCAAAGCACAGAAGGAGATAGCAAAGCGCCTTTGGGCCAACACTTTCTGGCAGAGAAAGTTACCTCTGGTCTGGGTACTTGCTAATGGAGCTAAGGAACTTTATGACCTTTGCTGGGGCAGGGCAGAGGCCAGGTTCAAGGTGAGGGAACTGTCTAGGGGCACAATTGAAAAGCTGTCTTGGCAGAAAAATTCTACCTTAAGTCATTCCTGATCCTAAATGGTACCTGTTATTTGCCTAATAAATCTTAAAACTGTGCATATGTTCAGTGGCTTCGTGGACTTTCTGTGTGAGAAAGAGGGCCAGGAATTGAGTGTCAACAGGTAGAAAATTGATCTGCTGATCACACCTATCTGGTGGGAAATGAACAGCATAGGAAACTCATAGAATGATTTCACTGGACTCCCCACAAAGACAGATAACTGAGCCTATGAGGCTGCAAGGCAGTAGATCTTCCAGAGGTCCTCTCAGTGAATTATACAGAATGTGCCAAATACGAAGATGGTTACTTATGGTGGACAATGTTTCATGGAACTCCCCAATGAAAACAACTTGGAAACAGGAGTGGCATCCTCTTCCAAAATACCTTGCCTCTGGAAATTCTATTAACGTAGAGAAACTATCAGAGTTACACAACTGTTCAGGTCTTTTGTTCACAGGGTCCCTATGAGTAGTCTCACTCGAGGGCACTTAACAACAACATGGTTTTTGTGCTTTGTGTGGTACTGCAACTACTTAGGGAATCTAGTAGAGAAGTACAAACTGCTGTGGGAGGGACAGCTGGTGTTAAAATTAGCTAAAAGTTTGGAGAGTGGAGGTACTATTTGACCTTCACCTGAAGCAAACTGCATTGAGCGGATTATGGTGATATTCTCCTCCTCTCCTAAAGTTAGGCAAGAATATTGGATGATGCTCCATTTTCTATCCTTACAATCTTTAGAAAATGTCTAAACTTTGAGTATAGTACATCAAATACAATTCGCCTTCTGAATGAAAACAAAGGTTATCACTTACAAAGTGAAAAATCCAGCTGCTTAAGCAAACAAACTTCTGAGTCATGAGTTCTCACGCCTTCCATTCCACATCTGTCTATCAATCCCTGTTGATCTTTGATTCTGATGCAGATTTCAAAGCCATACACAATCTCCATCTCTGTTGCTAAAATCCTAATCTAAATTTCTCTCCTAGTCTCTCACTTGAACTAGTTCAAAAGCCCACTAACTGGTTTCTCAGCATACACTCTCGCCCTCTGTATAGACAGACCTCAAATATGCTGCAAGTGCGGCTCCAGACCACCACAAGAACACGACTGCTGCAATAAAGTGAGTCATAAGATTTCTTTATTTGTTTCTGTTTCCCAGGGCATATAAAAGCTGTGTTTACACTATACTGTAGCCATCTAAGTTTGCAATAGGGCTGCATGAAAAGGGCTCATACTGTAAGAAATACTAAAATATGACAAGATACTCAACAAGCATATGTAATTAGGAAAATGATATAAGAAATACAAGTCTTAACACAAACCTTAATTTGTGTTAAAAAGAGGGGCAAGTGGCATCTTGTTGTTGTTATGTGCCATCAAGTTGCTTGTGACTCATAGCGACCCTATGTACAACAGCCCTAAACTCTGCTCTGTCCTGTGCCAATCACACTCTGACACTCCCATCCCGATTATCCCAGTCACT
>NW_006399882.1:4064128-4091746 GCF_000299155.1 Elephantulus edwardii | reverse complement strand
TCCAGTGCAATTTTCAGAGTCTCCTCTGACATCCATTTTGGTCTTTTCTTCCTCTTCTGTCTTTGCAATGACCGTTTGCACTCTTCCTAGATGATACCCTTGATATCCTCCCACAACTCATCTGGTCTTCGCTCATTAGTGTTCATGGCCTCAAACCTGTTCCTGAGATGGTTTTGAAATTCAGGTGGGATAGACTCAAAGTCATATTTTGGTTGCCTTGGATTTGGTTTAATTTTCCTCAACTTCAGCTTTGACTTGCATATGAGTAGTTGGTGGTCTGTTCCACAATCAGCTCCTGGCCTAGTTTTCACAGCTGATATTGAGCTTCTCCAGCGGTTCTTTTCCACAGATGTAATCGATCTGATTCCTATGCATACCATCAGGTGAAATCCAAGTATATAACCTGTGTTTATGTCTCTTAAAAAATGTATTTGCTATGAATAAGTCATTGATTGGGCAGCTACAAAGTGTAATAAATATGTCTGTTTTACATACAGCAATCACAAATCCTCCATCGAGTGCCTGGACTATCTACTCCCACTCCATTTACGGCTTACAGGGCCCAGTGTCATCTGGTCCCTGATCCCCTTTCTCTAACTCCAACCTTGAGCCCTCTCTTCTTGAACGCTGTTCTTCTGCCATTTCACTGGCCTTTCTGCTTAGAACATTTCTTTCTCGGCATCTGTGGATCTGCTATTTCATCAATCTGCACACTCTAAATGTTCAATGCTGGATGCCCATCCCACCAACAGGCATTTTTGTTTGTTTTAAAATCAAAGATTTAAATAAAAATCCAAGGTTGCTTTCTTCAATTTACTGTTGTCAAGTCAGTCTGAACTCATGGCACCTCTCTATGGGATTTCCAAGGACATCCATCATCAGTGCCATCTCTCCAGTTCAACCAGGTCTGTCAAAGTGGCATGTCATTCTTTCTTATATCATCTCCAGCACTCCTGAAATAATCTTATTAGATTCAATTGCTTCTTTATTTGTATTGTATCTCCACCTCCACCCATAAGAATATAAATGGTGTAAAATCAGAGGCATGACCATTTTAGAATAGTGAACAGCAACACTTAACACACAGCAGGTACTTATTAAACAAATACTTGTCAAATGTACTAACACCACTGCTTGTTTCATTTTTAAAAAAGCAATCCCAAAGATATGGATTATTAAAAGCAGAGATATCAGCAAGGAGGGGGGAAATCAGTAAAACTTTTACCCAGAAATGAAAATGGTGTCCCTACAAATGGCACATAAAAGGTAGATACACCCTTTTAAAGAAACTTGCTTATTATATGACAAAGGAAAACCAGATAAATAAAATTGTATTATCTGGAAAGCCTTTTATCTGATACTACTAAAGTTATTAGAAAATTTAATTAGGACTATTTGGCTTATGGCAAAATAAAGAAAAAACCCAAACAAACTTCATGTGACATCCTGATAGTAACAAGCCCACTTTAGAATTTCCCTTGAAAGTCGAACTGATGCTTTTCTTCGGATCCTTCATTTTTTTACTTGCCTGCTTCCCCAGTTCTTCTGAGCCCCCTCATCTCCATCCCCATCTACTTCTGAGAAAAGTCTGGACTGTGTTTTATTCACAGTCAAGTATTTTTAGCTCTGAAGCAAATGTCAGTGTTTATATTGTTGCCAAAATCTAAAGATGCTACACAAGGTTAGGTAGCTCATTCAAAAAGAAAGGGGGCTTAGCTTTGAATAGGTACTCTGATTTAAGGTTAAAGCAAGTAGGAGAACAGGGTAAAGGGAAATCCAATGGCAATGCTAAATCAAGTATTAATTTACTATCATTATACCTTCAAATTATTAAATTTTGCAAGGTTATATTTATGATAACTTATGGCTACTTTAAGAAAATTTAAAATTTTACCTGAGCCAGGATATATGTCATAAAAGACAGTTTTTTGACATGTAGAATTTGTTCAATCTTATCTGGGTGTTTTAGGGGAGGAAAAACCCCACCAAACCCCTCTAAATTATTATACGCAAGAGAAATAGAAAGAGAAGCCATAAGGCACAGCCTGTTACATTTTATCTGTGTGAATAAAATTTAATTTAGTAGTTTAATCTGTAAACTGGTAATGAAATCATCCATTCAGTGGGTCATAAAGACAGGAAATGAGATAATACCCATAAAAGTACTTTATAAAAATATCATTTGTCTGTAGTTTTTTTAAGCGAATACCAATCCTAAAAAGATTATCTACCACTGAAATTTCAAAGGAAAAGAAGATCTAGATTAGAAAAATTCAATGACAAAATTTAAGTAGCAAGGGGTTTTGGGAGGGGAAGTATCCCAGCACCTGTTTTTCTTTTATCCCAAAGCAAAGCTACTTAGTAGTGAAATAAGAAAATAAGATAACTCATTAAAAATACTTGAGACTATTACTTTCCAAGTCTATTGTGTCAGATGGCAAAAGGGGTATGCGTTTCAAAACCTTTGCTTTGTCATTAACATCAGACTAACAGAACTCCCTTGAAGGCAAAAGCTGATCACATATATGTATATGAAACATTACCAATGAAGAGAACCAGCATTTTTGCCAGAACAACCTATATTACTAGATCTCATAGTAGATGGCTCATTTTGCTCTCACACTAACATTCTCTGAAACCAATTAATTAGCTCAAAAAGGATGAGCAATTTCTATCTATCCATCCTCTGATGTAACTGACATTTTAGAAAAATGAAACATGCATGGCTGTTAATTTTTAGGATGCTTTAACATCCACAAGTTGATAATGCTGTAAGCTCAGAGAAGTAGAGCAACTTTCATAAAGCTCTGAGAGGGGGGTAGGTGTTTTAAAGTGAGCCCCCACTATGTCTGGAGACATATAGAATTTACAGAAAGCAGTAAAGGGGCTCAAGGAGTCCCGAAGGTGTAATGAGTAACATATCTAATATAACCAAAAGATCCACGGTTCAAACCTACTAGCAGCTCTGACTGAAGGGGTGGGAGAATGAGCAGTTTCCTCCCTTAAAGAGTTACACCATTAGAAACAATGAGTTAGAACCAATTCAAAGGCAGTAGGTCTGACTTTTGGATTTAGTAAAGTGTTCAATACATACATATTACCTAATCAAACACAAGGCATTCATCCTCTTCAAATCTCTTGCAGATCAATATCAAGTTCCAAAATCCCACTTCCTAGGTATGAGATTTTGTTGGACTAGGGTTAGCATCATAAAGCACTTATGGCCTAGTGGTAAAGAATTGCACTGCCAAACCAAAGGCCTGCAGTTCGAATCCACCAGCTACTCTGTAGGAGAACGATGGACAATCTCCGCCTGTGTGATTTTCTGCCTCTGAAAACCCACTGGATGGTCAGCTATGGGTTGGTTCCAACTCAACAGTACATAATACCACTACCACCAGCAGCATCAGCAGCAGGGTTTTAGCATGAGCAGACAGCCCCTTATGCCTCAGAGAAAAGGAAATGAAACCTCTCTCTGGTGTTCACACATGGAGTTGGTATGTCTCTTCAACATTAATATTAAATCTCAGGTGAAAAAGCTCTTCCCTTTGCAAATCTTGTCAATTCTTCTGATACCATCATGCTTCCACATAGTTTCCATGTCCCTACGTCAGGCTGCTCTTTTTCACAAAGGCATCTGCTCAGAGCTTCCACTGGCAACAGCATCAGCATCAAATTCATAATCTTTGCATTGATTTATTTTTTAATTTCCCTTCTGTTTGAGGGCAGCTCTGGTGGCCTAGTTGGTAGAGAGTTGTACTGCCAACAAAGGTGGTGCCTCTCTGCAGTTCTAGCCAGCAGCTGCTCTGAAGGAGAAAGATGAGCAATCTCCTCTCAGGTACTTACAGCTTCTGAAAACACGCTGATGGGTCAGCGAAGAGTCAGTTTCAACTTGATGGCAATGGGAAAGAGTTCTATTCATGGCAAATGTATGAAAACACTGCTCATCCCATATACTGCTGACAAGGTTTCCTTTATATATAAAAGTAATTTGATTTAAAGCAAAATCCTAATTGGAATTAGGTGGGCAAATCATGGAAATGGAATCGGAATGATGAGGGCTGGGAATGAGCAGGCAAGGCGTAAACACCCACTGAGGCATTGCTCAGGAAGACTCCTGTCTGAGCTAAAGCGGAACAAGGGGATCAGCCCAACAAATCGGAGGCAAAGCATCTCAACAGCTGACATCAAGGATGGTTTTCAATTAATTACAGAGATTCTAAATGTAGCACCTGTCTAAGCTAAATTAACATCCCTCAAGTAAGATCACTCCCCCACGTCTGCATAAAAGGGAAAAATTATGGCACTCTTCACAAGTAAACTCAGTGCAGAAGCAGATCCGTGCCGGCAAGCAATGTCTCAGTCTCAGTCACCTGGACGGTGCTCTTCCAGCAGGACCCTGTAGTCAGCTGCTAATATTAGCAGTTCAGGCTTACTGTAAATATATTTAAGTGGGATCATAGCTTTAGGGACTTCTGGTGGCTCAGTGGCAACGAGCCACACTGCCAACCCAGGGGCAGTTGGCAGATGCACAATCTCCTCCATGCAATTTTACTGCTTCTGAAAACTCACTGGAGGGTCAGCGATGAGTAGCTTCTGACTTGACAGCACACAACACCAACAACTGCTGCTACTGAAAATAAGAGCAACAGTAAGCAATCACAATTAACACTGATGACTTAGTGGTAAGGAGTTGTGCTGCCAACCCAAAAGCACACAGTTAGAACCCACCAGTTGCTCCATGGGAGAAAGGAGAACAATCTTTTGACTCGACAGTACACAACAATCATCAACTCAAAGTCTCAACTTGGTATACAATCTCAAAAGAATGGTGCATAGTTTCAGAATAGGTGAACCAACCACCAAGTTGGTTCTGACCCTAAGAACAGCAGACCGGCACTTTCCCAATCCCTCACCACCCCCAGTCTCTGCTGTGGTGATGGACACTGTTCCAGTTGCTAGCTGTGTCGATCCATCTCACTGAGGATCTTCTTTGCTGATCCTCTACTTTTTCAGCATGGAGCTGTTTTCCAAGGTTGGTCCTTTCTAATAATATGCTTAGATTATGCGGGACAATGCCTCATTACTCTTTCCTCTAAGGAACACCCTGGCCGCACAACTTCCAAGATAGATTTGTTTGTTCTTTTCAAAGTCCATGGCAGATTCTAAACCAGCGCTGCAATTCAAAGGCATCAATTCTTCTTTAGTCTTATTTATTGTCTAACTTTCACATGCAATGACAACAACTAAAAATACCATGGCTTAGATCAGGCATACCTTAAGACTTTTAAAGTGATATCCTTGCTTTTTAGTATTTAAAAGAGGTCTTGAGAGTAGTCTTGCCCAAAGCAGTATGTCTTTTGATTTCTTGACTACAGTTTCTACGGGTGTTGATTGTGGATCTGAGAAAAACAAAATCACTGACAACGTCAATTATTTTCTCCCTTTATTCTGATGTTGCCTACTGGTCAGCTGTGAGGGCTTTCATTTACTGGATGCTAGAATGCAATCCATGCTGAAGTCTTTCATCTTTGTGTTTCCAGCCCCCTTTGCTTTCCACAAGCATAACCATATCATCTGTATGACTCAGGTTGCCGTTGAGTCTTCAATCTTGATGTGACATTCTTTTTCCTATAAAACAGCTTCTTGGATTATGTGCTCAGCATACAAAAATTAAGAATAATGAAAGGATACAACCCTGATGAAACCTTCCCTGATTTTAAACATGCTCCATTTGAACTACTGCTTCTTGGTCTATGGTAACGTTTTACATTAATACAATGAAGTAATGAGAGTCTTTTTCTTTTCAATGTTATTCATAATTTATGATCCACCTCCTAAAATGCATTTACATAGTCAACACAAGCAAACATTTTTCTGGTATTCTTTGCCTTCATCCAAGATCCATTCAACATCAGCAATGAAATTCCTTGTTCCACAGCCACTTCTAAATGCAACTTGTGTTTCTGGCAGTTCCCTTTCTATGTGATGCTCTAGTCATTTAAACACATCTTTAGCAAGATTTTACTTCAAACAGTTGCTGTTGAGTCCATTCTGAATACTGGGAATGCCACGTGTCTTTGGGTAGAAGTGTACTCTGTAAGGTTTTCCATCACTCAGTTTTCAGAGTGGCCAGTGTCCTTCCACCTCTGCACCATTGCTAGCCCCCACTCTACCCTACTCTGACAACTTTACATATTTTTAACTTCCACTCTATCAATTAGCAGATGTGTATGCGAATACTTTCCACCTCCCAAGGACTCTCAGAATGTCACATCACCAGCATATAACAAAAAGAGTACAAAGTCAGTTTGATGGGGTGATAACAGGGATTGCACAATGGTAATTAATGATATAAAATGTTATCAATGATTGTATAAAACACAAAGTACATATGCACCACACAATGTAGATGAATGATTATATGCAAAACAGTAAAAAACTTAAACCCCTCCCCCAACACATACAACAAAACAAAAACCAGAAGCCTCTTTTTCTGCCATCAATAAATCTGAACACCACGTCTAAATCAGTTACCCCGAAAAATTATTTAAAACGAATGATTCCTAGGTCCCGTCCGTGGAGATTCCCATTCAGCTGATCTGAAATTGTCCTGGGAAGCTGGCCACTTAGAAAGTTTCCCTTTGATTAACATGCACAGCAGGCACCTGATTCAAACCATATTTTTAAATTTAAAAGCAGCAGCAGAAACATCTCCTTGCTCTTTAGAATGCCGAATAACCAAAAAGAAGGACATGCTCAACTATTTAAAAACATCAGAAAAGTATGGTATTACTATGTAGCTTCTGAGAGCAAAATCATCCTATATAAGGACAGGGACAAATTGGAAATGTCAAAATGACACAGCAATCACTCACCATCACTGTTCAAACAGTTAATGGTTAACTCCCCAAAAAGGCTGCTTGGCAGCAACAACATACATGACCTCTTACTACAGTGAATTAATAAACAGCTAGCCAATTCAGAAAGACACTGCCACCAATATTAACTGATTTACAAGCTTTTCCTTGCAGCTTCCTTCCTTGTGCTGGCAATAGTGCTTCTAGAGGATTTGCCGGCAGGATTCTGTAGCAACTGCTCATTTGTTAATAAAAAGCACAGATAAATATAAAAAATACATGAATTAACAGAACAGCACTCACAGACGTTTATCTAAAGTAAATAAAATACAACCCCTCCACCCCCACCCCTTGGCAGCTATGTATTCTTCCTGATTCTGTAATAAACAGATTATGAGAGCCACTTGGAAAATTTTTTATTTATTAATTGTGGGATGCAAGCATTTGCTCCCTGGAATGAAAAAAAAAAGAACTTGTTTCCCCAAAAAACATTTTCCTGTTACAATCCATGATCCTAAGACAGAGGAGACATGGCTTTGGAACCTGGGAAACCTTGACCACCTCTTCTTTCCAAGTTAGTGGGGCCATTCCTAAACCCTTCCAGGGCTACTATAAGGTGACTCTCCACTCAGGCGACTTGCCACATCACACCACTGCACACACACAGGTATCCATCTCCAAACACCTTGCTAATCCCTCCTGCTTTCTCCTTGACTCCTGCCTCAAAGACAGATCTCCTCGTGTGTCAGGCAAATCCTTCTCTCAGAGCACCTGACTCTTTTTTCTCTGGGGACACTTCTCTCACATCTGTAATCCTTTCTCTGCCAGTGTAAAAGGATCACAGCTATCCCACACTTCAGGCTCTGTCAGTCAGATCTCCTGTCTAGTCACAGAAACAACTGAATGTGTGAATCTTGGATTCACACCTTATTTTGCCACCATTCCTTTGTCATTGAACAAGTATGTTATTGGGAGACACTGTGTTAGGTAAGTAGAGAGACTGAGTAGGAACATGATTTAAAGACGCTTCTTTCACTTAAAGACATTTGATTTAAAGGAGATAGATGGGCAGGGTGAAGAGAAAACGACGGAACAGTAAGGATTTGATAAGATATTGTAAATAATGATATTGTACAACTGCAACTAATGTTAGAAAACAAACAGTATATTACTGAATGTAAAAACAAGAAAACCACCCCAAAAAGTGTGATTTTAACATTCACACACTAACAGTATAAAAAGATAAATAAATCTCCATGGAGTGTGCAGAATGATGTGTTCTGTAACAAGGAGGCAGAGGGGCTTCTGTGGCCCAGGGAAATCCTTGGCAGCCACAATACAGTTTCTATTCTGTATACTTCCTCTCTCACTCCTTTCTAAGTCAATCTGTGCATCAATCCTAACTGCGCCACTACTAAGTCATACCACTTTCAAGCAGAAAAACACGCAACAGGTCTCTGCCTACCGCTGAGGGACTCTGACTCAGCCTGCCTTTGCACACAGCTCTTCCCCACGTGGGTATATCAGCTCCAGGTCAATGGGACATTCCAGACAAGGGGAATGGCCTACCCCTGCCCTTCCTTGTGCCTTCCTTGTCAGTTAGGGAAAGCCAAATATGGTTGTTCAGTGTGTAAACTGTGCAGCTGTATGTGGCAACTCTCTATCCACATCAAAATGTTTCCAATCTTAAGGGATTACATTTCAAAGAAAGTATTTTCTGCATTTTCCACAATGAACATGTAGTACATTTAGAAACTGAGGGGGAAAAAATGACACAAGAGAAAAAGAATCCATTCTACCAAACTTGAACAGGAAGGCTATTTTCTCTAAGAAGCTTTTCTCATCAAGACATAATCTGTGCTCACTAGTCTTAAAACCATGGACTCTTACGGCTTTTGACACACATCTTTCTCAGCACAAAAAGCAATAATTCTCTCTCTCTCTCTGACACCTGGCAAAAGTCTCGCACTGTATTAGGGGCTTTAACCACGTTCATTCCTACCATGATTCTATGAAGTTTGTATTACCTAGGCAACTCAAGCTGGACACCTCAGTCCTAGGTAAAAAATTAGCCCACTGTTCTTGTAGAGTTTAAATTTAAAACCAGTCTAGTTTGGTTTCAGTATCTTTAACTATAAGATCTCTACAAATTGACTAAGTGCCCTTCTCAACACTAGTTTGTAAGTGTCGAATACAGAGATGGTATCTTTTTCATCTTTGTGCCCATTCCGCTGACTACCTCTGGCCTACACCCAGAACCAGGAAGCAAAGAATTCTGGACTTTGGGGGGAAAGGGGGATGCTGATTATGATTGTTTGACTCTAAAAAAAGCTGTCCTCCTAGCAAGTCCTCGCTTTAAAAATGTACCCCCCCCACACACACACACACAAATGTACCTCACAAGCATGCTGTCTTAAAAAAGAAACCCACCAAAACCCAAAGTCGGCTGTCTTCTCAGTCTTTCTGCCGCACCTTTGTCAAAGTCGGGACATTTACCTCTGGTTTTTCAATCATTTTCCATGCCTGAACTAGTCTTCCTAGAACTCTTCTCAGTAAGTCTACCAGTGAGGTGGGACTGTGCTCCTCCCTTACAGAAACCTCTGGATGCCCCTAAATGTCTTACCTGCTCCTAGGAGTCTGTGTACTGTCACGTTCCTGCCCATTAACACCAGATAGCGCTAGTCTCTATGTCCCTCTGCTCACCACCTTCGAGCCACACTGGACTTCTTTAGGTCTATATGTGGAACGGCTTCAGCACAGCTTAGGACAAGGTGCTTCCTCCAGGGTCCTTGGAGGCCTTCCTGAAGCACACTCTCTACAGGAGGGTCTGTTACTCTGTTTCACATTTACAACCAGAGTAGTAAGGACAACGAGAAAGCAAGTTGCAGTTTTTAATTAGAAAGTTATTTTAAACACCTTAGGTGGTATTCCAACATAAATAAGCCTTGGTGGAGCAGTGGTTAAAGTCCTCAGCAGTTAGTCAAAAGGTCAGCAGTTCAAACACCAGCCACTTTATGAGGAAAAGATGTGGCAAAGCTTTGGAAGGACTATGAGGTCATTCTACTTGGTTCTACAGGGTCACTATGAGTTGGAATCAACTCAATGGCAATAAGAAGCACAACGTAAAACTATCTTAATTGGACTATTCAAAAACAATGCGAAACATTTTAGCCACTACTTGTCTGCTATTTTGTCATCCTGTGATGGCTTGTGTGTTGCTGTGATACTAGAAGCTAGGCCCTTGGCATTTCAAACACTTGGTGGCCCTACCTGGCCATCTGTTTCTGAAAAAAAATCTAGCCAGTAAAAACTCTATGGATAGCAGTGGAACAGGAAAGACTGGTCTCTCTGGAGAAAGACATCATGTTTATAGGGTCAGTAAAATCCAGAAGACCCTCAAAAAGATGGATGGACACATGACTACAGCAATAGGCTCAAACACAGCACTGACGATGGGGAGGCTGCAGGACTGTACAGTGCTTTAGTCCATGGAGCACAGGTCCACTCTGAGCCAGAGAAACCCAAGGCATCTGACAACAATGTCTGTGGAGTCTAGGAACCCAGGAACAGCTCAGATCCCAAATAAACCCAACACCCTTCAACTGATTCTGAGGCATGGTGATGCTCCAATGGGTTTCTGAAGTGGTACAGCTTCAATGAAGGAGACTGCCTCATCTTTTTAGCTGCCGAGCAATGGTGCCAAGCAAAAGACCTTTTGGTGAGCAGCCCAATAGGTAGTGAAGCTTCTTTACCAAGGCTCCTAGGGATAGCTAAGGAGTTCACAAAACTCCCAAGACCACAGTGCTTTAATCTAAGTAGATGGCATGCTCATGAAAGAGGTCAGAACATCAACATGTTCACAGAGAACCAGACAAAAGATTTACAGCTACTAAACATGCAGGGTTCAAAATAAAATTTATTTCCAAGAAAACCATGCTTCCATATTGTGTGTTCATGCAATTTTAACAGGCACTCAAGTCACAGATGTGATCTTCAAGGAAAGAAAGCTTTAGCTCGATTGATATATTTCAGTTGGGATCTTAAACAAGACATTTTCCCTGATTAATTTCAATGAAAATCAGAAGATGCACATCACTTTGAATAAAACCCAGAAAATACCCAAAAGCTAATAGGTATTAACCCATTCAAAGAATTAAAAAGCCTACTTCCTGACAGGGCAAGGGTATTATTTTGTCCTACCCATGCTGTTGCAGGCCTTCAGCTTAATCCTGCTTTACCTTTAACCTTCTAATAATTATTTTTAAATGGTTAAGCACTTACCATAATGTGATTGAAATGCCTGCGGCTTGACAACCTGATTACAGTCGTTACACACCACCAAGTAGAAATCATCATGGGCTGGACAGAGACCAAATATTGGCATGTCTGCAACAAAGAGAGAGAGCATCATTCACTCATCTGATTCTGATTTGACATGAAACCAGTCATTTTTGGGGTATCATTACTTGCTAATGGGGCTGCTTGACTATAACATACTCCAGAGTCAAATGTGATTCCAGCTGAAACATAAGTGATGTACCAGGCCGCGACTATTAAGAGAAAAATCAAATCAGGCTTAGAAAGACAAATGTAGAAAGAACTAAAACAAAATTCCCTCAATATCATTTGTAGGAGATAAAACTGACAAATTAACATGCAAGCATGAATACTTCTCATAATAAAGTAACTTTAAATGAACTCTAAAAAGGTTCTAGGGAAAAATCCATGACCATATAAAAAGTTTAGTAATTCACAAAGCTGCACCATCCAACGGCTTTACGTGTTTACGTATGTATTGTATTCCAGCCATCTGGGCCTTGAGTTCTGTGAAACAGTTAAGAAAGAGAGTAAAGGTTTCAGTGAGGAGAAAAACCGCTGGTTTCACCAGCATGCCATACAATGAAAATGATTTTTATGTGGTCATTTGTCTCCCTCGGTTCACAACAACCTCGAGTTCTTCTGCTTTTATACTGATGATACTGAGTAGCTAAGATTGAACTTCAACACAGACACAGTATTTCAGAAATTCATCTCAGGTCCAGTATTAAAATAAGGAAGTGTGCCAGTTGGTGTTTTTAATAGTTCAGAGGTCAACATAATTAAAATGAGAAAGTGAAACTAAACCATCTGCATATACAGTTAACAACTACAACAACAACAACAGATCTGAAAACTATGAATAATTATTAACAATACTCTAATGAACAGAGCTAAATGTTCAGATCTATAACTAAACATTTCAAATATTCTCTCGAACACATATTTTTATACTAAAACACTATTTAGACTAGCTGCAATGAATGGATAATTAGCACAATTAAATTAGCCAAGTGTTTTAGTAGAGCAAACACCGAATTTAAAGGTAGGGGAAGACAGCAGGAAGGGGATCACCACCTTTCTTTTTATTAAGGACTTCATGTCATACTTTGTCCATGTTGGGTGATCTTGGTAGTTGAATGGGGGTAAATGCCCTAAGAAGATGTCAAGTAATCACAATCCCTAAGACATCAAATAAATTACTGATCAAAAATCCAAGCACTGCTACAACTCAAGATTTTTAAAAATAGTTCCTATTATACTGAATGCAGACAGCTAGCTATAAAGTTTAAAATGCACTCAGGTTCAAGATGATTGTGGGACACGATAACAACAATTTCCATGTGCTATTATTTTATCCTTATATTCATCTAGGAAGATACAATTAACCCCTATATGTTAAAGGAAGAATGTGAGTCATCAAGTTGTGGAGTCATCTGCTTGAGGTCTGATTCCTAACAGTGGTGTGGATTTGGTCCCTCCTGAAGAACAGAGAAATGATGATTTTAAGACAGTCTTTCCAGATTTCAACCCATATGGAAGATTAGGGCTAAACACCTTCAACTGGATAAATTGATTAGACAGCCCAAGAACTGTTAGTGTGGTCCACAGAGAGCTGCACTGCTAACCCAGAAGTCCTGCCTTGCTGGCCATTCAAATTCACCAGCCCATCCTCAGGAGAAAGATGGACTATCCTATTGTAAGTGATTTACAGCCTCTGAAAATCTCCTGGAGGGTCAGCTCTGAGTTGGTTCAGACACAAAGGCAATGAATTTGAGCTGAAAAAAGAAAAAGCTTCTAGTAGGTGGCTGACTTCTGCGATTAAAGCTTAATTACTGCATAAAAAAATAAGAGCCCAAAATATGATCTTTTCCTTGAAAACACACCCATACTGAGCTGATAGCCTAGTGCATAAGGAGCTGTGCAGCCAACTCAAAAGAATGTGGTTCAAATTCACCAGCTGTTCTTCAGGAGAAAGCTGGGTAATCTCCTCCTGTGTGGTTTATGGCCTCTGAAAACCCCCCGGGTGGGTCAGCTACGAGTTGGTTTTGACTTGACAGCATATTTAACAACACCATTGTAGAAGAACAGGCAAGGTTATATTCACATAACACTCAATGTGAAAAAAAGGCGTTTTCTAAACCATAGTTTAAAATGACATTTGACTCTTTAAAAAAAGCCAAACTGGATTACCTTAAGTTTGACATAGTCATGAACATCTCTAATACAAGACTATTAATAAAGGCAGGATAGGAACTATGTAAATTGTTTAATACCAATAATCTAGAAGGAGCTCTGGTGACACAGTTTTAAGAAGTTTTGCTGCAATCTTAAAGGTTTGAGGTTCAGATACACCAGCTGCTTTGGGGAGAAGGATGAGATGAGCAGTCTTTTATGCGACTTACTGACCCTGAAATCCCACTGGAGGGTCAGCTATGAGTCAGTTCTGACTCAGTGGTACATAACAAAACAATTAACAGTAGTACAGAGGTGAAAAACTATGAAATATCTATAAATAGCAAAGAGTTTTGCTAATTAAATAAAATCAACCTGTTTCATTAAATAAATGGTTTCAGAGTTTTATGCTTCTGCATTTTACTGCTTTTCCACGACTGTTGCTGTTATGTACCACTGAGTTGCTTGCATCTCATAGTGACCCTATGTATAAGAGCCCTAAACCCTGTCTATCCTGTGCCAGCCTCACTGTCTCACATTCTTCCATTACCCCAATCACTGAAATCAATCCACTTCATCAAAGGTCTTCCTCTTCCGCTGTCCCTCCATACTCTCAAACATGATGATCCTCTCCAAGGACTGGTCCCTCCTTGCAACACGGCTAAAGTATGTCAGATGAAGTTTCAGAATCCTTGCCTCCAATCAGCAGCCTGGTTTCATCTTCTCCAGGGCAAACCTGTTTGTACTCCTAGCAGTTCAGGATATATTCAACACTCTTCTCCAGCATTACAGCTCAAAGGCATCAATTTTCTTTCTATCATCCCTAGTCACTGTTCAGCTCTTTGAGCATAGCATGCAACTGTGAAAACTATAGCCTAGATCAAGCATAGTCTCCAGTCTGACATCATTGCTCTTCAGTACTCTGGAGAGGTCCCTGACAGCTGACTTTACCAATGCAATTTGTCTCTCAATTTCCTGGCTGCTGGTACCAAGAGTAATGATTGTGAAGCCAAGCAAATTAAACTGTTAATCTCAATCTCTTCACCATCAATAATGATGCTGCCAATTGGCCTAGTGGTGAGAATCTTTGTTTTCTTGATGTTGAGCTTCAATCCATATTGGAGGATGCAGTCCTTGACCTTCTGCAGCAATGGCTTCAGGTTCTCTTCCATTTCAGCAAGCAAGGTTGTGTCATCTGCAAGTTGTTGATGAATCTTCCTCCAGTCCAGATGTCACATTCCTCCTCATACAGCCCAGCCTCCCGGATAATCTGTTCTGCATACAGATTGAAAAGGTATGAAGATAGGACATATTCATAGTGTACACCCTTCTCAATTTTGAACCATGTAGTGTCTTCTTGTTCTGTTCTGACTACTGCATCCTGGTCCAAGCATAGGTTTCACATAAGCACAATCGAATGTTCTGGGATTCCCATTCCTCTCAGAGTCAGCCACAGTTTGTTGTGATCCACACAGTTAAAAAGCTCTGCACAGTCATGGAACAGATAAGACATTCCTCTGCTATTCTCTGCTTTCAGCCAAGATCCATGTAACATTCGCTATAATACCCACAGCCTCTTCTAAACCCAGCCTGCACATCTGGCAGTTCTCTGCTGAAGTGTTGTTCCAAGTAATTTTTGGATAATTTTCAGCAGACTCTTGCTTGTATGTGATATTAATGATATTTTTCAATAATTTCTGCACCCTGTTGGGTCACCTTTCTTTGGAATGGGAACAAATACACGGAATGTCAATTTAGTCATATCATTTTGCTAGATACTAGGTAAGTCTAGTGACTTTATATCTTCTAACTTGTAAATAAGGCAACTAAGAAAGAAAAAGAAAAAAAAAAACCCTGTACTAATTCAAATAACAAGAATTCAATTGATCCCAAGGACATTTTCTTTCTCTGCCTATCTCTTTGAATCCTTTGGTGAGACATGAAAACCTCATAATACTAAGAGGGGGTGGTAGCAGTCATTCTATAAGGAGCCAAGAATCTTTGCTGTTGTGTAAAAACTTACACTTCTTCAACAACTTAATGTCATTTGCAACTGATGGTTACAGTAATGATAATCCAAAGACAAACAGCTGATACTTACGGAGAGAATCATATGCCAATGCACTGTACTAGGCATATCTTACACTGCTTACTCCATCTATTTCTAAAAACAATCCTATACAATAATTTTCATCTTATTGGTGGGACCCATAACTTGTCTAATATCACCCAGCAAAATAGTAGCACAACTAGGATTCAAATTCAAAGAACACTCTGAATTTAATTCTCAATCTCTAATTAGTACATCTTGACAAAAAAAGTATATATTCACGTACACACACACACACAAAACTTTTGTGAAGCGAAACTGGGTATAGTTACATCAGTTTAATCTTTTGTAACATTCTATAGGACATTAAATATAGTTCCTTTAACTTTGTATTTAAAATTCTTTACTTTTAGATAAGCGTATTTGGAAGTAAAGTAGGGGATAAAAAAAAAATTTAAGTAGAATATTTTCTTCAGGGGAACATAAAAAAAAAAAAAAGGAAGGAGGGTGAGTTATATATTCTTTTTCTACTCTGAGACATTCCAGAGGTCTTAGCAAGAGGAACAGAGTGTGAATTGCTGTGGCAACACAAAGAAATGAAACAATTTGTGTGACGTAGTATATTAAAAATATTTTTCTCTTTTCTTTTTTTAATGTACAGAATGAGACTGTCCATCTTTCTCCCCTGGAGCAGCTGGTGGATTCAAATTGCGTCAGTGCAACTGTTTACCACTTACCCACCAGAGTTCATTCTTTTTTCTTTTAGACTTTAATGAAAGTTTATAAAGAACTTGGATTTCCATTCATTCACTGTTGCACATTTTCCTCCCTGCCCCCACCCCTCCCCACCAGTTAGCTTTTTTCTTTGAGGGGGAAAAAAAAGTTCTTTCATTGTTATACATCCCCCGCCCCCCACCTGACCTCTTTACTATGAAATTCTTATTCTGGACTCTTGTCATGCCAGTGATACCTATCATATATTCCTTTTATACAGTTCACTCCCTCATCTGTTTCAATGCCATGTACATTATTTATCTCATTTCTTAGTTTTCCCCCAACCCTCACGTCAGTCCTGTTCTATAACAGCTTCATTATGCAGTATTTGTCTTTTAGTGACTGAGATATTTCACTCACCATAATGTTCTCCATGGTCACCCATTTTGCAGACTATTTTATGAGTGTTTGTTTTTCAGTGCTGCATAATAATCCATTGTGTGAATACACCAGTTTCTCTATCCATTCATTTGTTGATGGGCACTTGGGTTGTTTCCAACTCTTTGCTATTGTGAACAAAGCAGCAATAAACATGGGTTTGGATATATCTGCTTGGGTGGCAGTTCTGGTTTCAGAAGGGTATATTCTTAGCAGTGGAACTGCTGAGTCAGATGGTATTTCTATCTCCAACTATTTGAGAAAGCGCCATACAGCCTTCCCAAGTGGTTGTACCATTTTACATTCCCACCAACAGTGAATAAGGGTTCCAGTGTATCCACAACCTCGTCAGCATTTGTTGTTTACTGTTCTGTTAAAATTTTGCTATTCTTACTGGGGTGAGATGGTATCTCATAATTGTTTTGATTTGCATCTCTCTTAGAGCTAGGAATTTTGAACATTTCTTCATGTGTTTGTTCGCCATGTGAATGTCTTCTTTGGTGAAGTGTCTGTTTATATCCTGTGCCTATTTTGCAACTGGGTTGTTTGTCTTGTTGTGGCGCTCAAGTATTCTATAAATTCTAGATATAAGTCCTAATCAGACATGTCATTACCAAATATTTTTCAAAAGCATACATTCAAAAGTAGTCTATCTGCAAATTAACATATAGAACTTGTCCATATACGAGGGAATACACTTGATTTAATGAAATGAAATAAAATACCAAGTTAATAAAAAATCTATTGCATTAATGATATTTACAAAACATACTTTACATATGTAACTTAAACTATGATATTTGAAAACTTTAAAAGTTTTAAAATTGTACTTGACCTTATGAATTCTCAAATTATCTGAAAGAATAGATTTTATTGTTATATAAAACGCTAAATCTTTTCTAGGATTTGGGTCACCCCTACCTTCCAATTAGCAAGTGGCCAGCACCCACATCTAGGCCATTGAGTACTTTGGCAACCCTACGCCAGGATACTAGGAAGGATTGAGTTTAATTAAGCACATGGATACATAAGTACAAACCTCAAAGCACACAGTGTAGGGTGAAGACCCTCTCCCAGAAACCGGAACCTGAGAGATAAGTGAGTGATACCTGATGTATTTCACTTCTCTGGTGTGGCTGTCCTTGTTTAGAAGACTATACAACAACAAAAAAAAAACACAATCTGGGTGTCACAACAAAGCATTTAGCCTCTGCAGCACCCTGAGAATTTCCTTTCTCCACATGCCAAACTCTGTCTGACACCGATTCCCACATTTCCTCCTCATCCCAGACAGCTCCCCACCTCTGTCTAGACTCTTATAGCCAACTATTAGCTATTGCCATCTGTTCATCTAATATGCATCTCAAATCAAACAAAAAATAACCAAAAGAACTTTGATTTCCACCCTGCTCTGCTCCTCCCACCCTCTCCAGATGCCCTCAGATAATGACACAACACATTCCCTCCAATCGTTCAAACTAAAAACTCAGGGCTCTTCGTCGCACATTTCTGTCCCTCATCACATCGGTCCACACGCAGATCCGGTCAGCTCACCACTGTCAGAGTCACCACTGTAGATGTGGGAATGCCACCATCATCTTCCCACTGCATTAAGGAAGCAGCCTTCCAGGTGGTCTATAATCCCTCAACTATTCTTTAACGTCCTTCACTAGATCATGTCTATTCCCTTTTCAAAATTTTCCGGTGGCTTCCTACTTCCACCACATGGTTTGGGCAGATGTGCAGCCCACCTCCCTCACACCCTCCTTTCCCCATTTCTCTGCTCCTCTCCCAGGCTCACTGTGCTCCAGGCACACGGACCTCCTTTCTTTCCTTCCACCAAGAAAGCACACTGCCATCAAGGTTCAGTCCTTGGTCTTCACAAAAGTCAGGTCTCTACTCAGCTGTCACCTCTTCAAAGAGCTGCTTCCTCCCCACTTACTCTATCAATGAGATCTCAGACAGAATGACTAGGCCACTCTCTCTGAATCCTGGCTCCTTCATGGAAAAGCTGCATGACTTTGGGCAAGTTCTAGAATCTTTCTGAACTTGAATATCCGTGGTTTGCTAAATGCTGATAACCTAGCTACATAGTTCACAGGGTTATTAGATTAAGAGACTTAATACATGGACAGGTTTCCTGAGGCAGGGTGCTTGACCCCAGGAAGGGCTCACTTATATTCAGTAACTTGTTACATAAGAGCCATTACCATTATACTAGACAAGAAACTAAGGCACATAAACATTGAAATCTCAGATGGTAATAGGTGGCAGAACTCAAATCTGACTCTTCACGTGTGGTCTACCAAGCCCAGGCACCTTTCTTCCAATGTTCTCCCAGACATACCGCAAGAAGTGGGCTCCTAAGTTCCATTCCTAGTCAGGGCCTGCTGGCCTCTGCGCGCCTGGACAAGGCTGCTCTCAGAACCAAGGTTCCTCCCTGCTCCAGCCTCCTCCACACCACTGCCAGAACCACCACCACAAGGCAACTGTGCCACTCATTTCCTTAAAGACCTCTGTTGGCTGCAAATGGGGCATGGACACCTCATCTGTTTCTATAAATAAGGTGTCCTGCACTCTGGCTCCTCCCATCCACAAGCCTGAGTTCACATGCTCTCCCATAGTCTGCCAGATTCCCCGACAATTCCTTTTGTAGGCACAATTACGATAATTGTTGTTTTTTATCTGACTTAAGGCACTCACTATAATCTCCTCTAGAATCATCCATGCTATATAGGATTTCATAAATTCTTGGTCATTTGTCTGCTGACACCTGGGCTGTTTCCAACCTTCACTACTGTCAAATCCATCAGCTGCTTCACAGGAGAAGTATGGGCAATCTCCTCTTGTGCCATTTAGTTTTGTCTTTTTTTAAATTTTATTTTATTATTTTTTTGTGAGTGTACCATCAAATCAGATCTGACTGGTATGGGAGGAGATTGTCCCTCCTTCCCCGGCAGAGCACCTGGTGGATTTGAACCGTGCACCTCTGGGATTGTAGTTGCAGCTCCCTCTTGTGCCATTTAAAGTCACTGAAAACCTGCTGGAGGGTCAGCAATGTCATGGTACACAACAACAAAGCATCTCTCAAATGGTCATTTATCACTTGACAATGTAAACTTAGCCCTGAAGTTGCTTTTCTTATCACTTCTCCCTGGAGGCAATGAAAGGCACAGAGTAGGAGAGGAGGTACACATGGGCTCTGCCAACAGAGGCCCAGAAGCCGGGGCTTAGGATAGTAGGCCTGATCCTGAGAATGAGAGATAATCCAAGACTGTCAGCAAGGAAGTCACACAACATGAAAGGTAAGCTCTATCTAGCATTACTCAGGTGGGGAGGAGAGAGAGACACCAAAACTGATGCAACAGTCACAATGGGACAGGAAGCGTCTTTAAACAATGTGGTGAGAAACTGGTGAAGATGTGCTCTGGGAGATACACCACAGGGATTAAGGGACCATCTGATGCCACCCAGAGACTTTTTATGGCCCAGTTGAGTACTTCAATAGCCCTATGTCTATAATAAATAGAGCAATCCCAAGAGCTGTATATCTTTCACAATTACCTTAGAGAAATGTTCCAAGATGTAAATAGCTCCTATTTACAAAATGCAGTTTCAGGCGAGCTCTGGTGGCCTAGTGGCAAGAAGCTGCACTGCAATCCCAGAGGCACATGGTTCAAATCCACCAGATGCTCTACTGGAGGAGGGACAATCTCCTCCTGTAACCGTCAGATCCAATTTGACGGTACACACACACACACACACACACACAATAATAAAAAAATAAAAAAAATATGCAATTTCAAACCATGGATTCAACTCCAACTCAAGGTGTCCCTACAGAGCAGAGCTGAGCAGCCCATCACAGACCCTGTGCTAGAGAAGACTGTCACAACTGTCTCCCACGAGGTGGCTGGTGTGTTCAAACACCTCACCTTTTATGTAACAGCCAAATACTTAGCTACTAAAAGTCCTACTAAAAATGTGCCTCACACCACTTAGGACTTTAAGTAGTAAATGAGAGTAGAGTTTGGTTTAGAAAGAAAATGTTTCCTTTTTCCTATCCTACTGGTCACAGGAATCTAGTCAAACTCAGCTCCGTGCTCATCCTCTGATAAAACCTCAGTACACCAAGTGTTGCTACAGAAGGTCAAGGACTGCAGCTTTCAATATGAACTGAAGCGCAACATCAAGAAAACAAATAATTATCACCACGGGGCCAAGTGGCAGCATCATGATAGATGGTGAAGAGACTGAGATTGTTGACAGCTTTAGTTTGCTTGACTTCACAATCAATACTCTACCAGCAGCCAGGAAATCAAAATATGAATTACAATAGTAAAGTCTGCTGTCTGAGACCGCTCCAAAGTACTAAAGAGCAACGATGCCAGTCTGGAGACTGAGGTGCACTTGATCCATACTATAGTCTTCGCAATTGCTTGCTATGCATCAGAAAGCTGAACAATGACTAGGGATGACAGAGGAGAATTAATGCCTTTGAGCTGTGATGCTGGAGTATTGAATATACCATGGAATACTAACAGAACAAACAGGTTTGGCCTCGAGAGGGTGGAACCAAGCTGCTCCTTGGAGGCAAGGATTCTGAAGCTTCATGTGACATACTTTGGACATGCTGCAAGGAGGGACCAGTCCTTGGAGAAGCATCTCATGCTTGGAAGGGACAGTGCAAGAGAGGAAGACTCTCAATGAGATGGATTGACTCAGTGACTGGAGTAGTAAGGGTGGGTGTGTCAGAGACAATAAGGTTGGCTCAGGATAGAGCAGGTTTAAGGGCTGTTGTACATATGGTCACTATGAATGACAAGCAACTTGATAGCACATAACACCATCACCACCACCACCACCATCACCAAGTGTGGTTACAGACCAGCAGCTTTTGCAGAATCTGGAACCTAGCTAGAACTGAGAAACCCCAGGCTCCATTCTAGGCACCTCAGGCCAACTGCAGTGTTAGATAACATACAGCCATAATGATGTCAGTCTAGGGACTAAGGTGCAGATCCAGGCCAATGTCTTTGCAATTTGCTATACATCAGAAAGCTCAACAATGACTAAGGATGACAGAAGATGAATCAATGCCTTTCATTTCATCAATGCTGAAGAAGAGTACTGAACATACCATGGACCCCAAGAGAGCAAACAGGTCTGTACTAGAGAGCGTGAGACCAAATTTCTCCTTGGAGGCTAGGATTCTGAAGCTCTGTCTCACATACTTTGGGCATGCCGCTAGGAGGGACTGGTCCTTGGAGAAGAACATCATGCTTGGAAGGATGGAGGGACAGTGCAAAAGAAGACAGCCTCAGATAAGATAGATTGACAGTAACTGGAGTAATGGGGGGAGGTGTGTCAGAGTCAGAGAGACTGGCTCAGGATAGGACAGGTTCAGAGCTACCAAGTCACAGGTGACTTTAGGGTTAGGGTTTCAAGTTAGGTGAAATAAAGACAATGAAACTTTTAAGGGAACTACCAAGATAAGTCAAACAGTAATAATCCTCGTAGGATAAGTTTTAGGGAAGGGACAAGTTTTAGGAGAACCATTATTGGTCCCCCTAGTAGCTGCAAAGCTACTTGGTTGGTTTTTAAAGGTATTGTGGATTTCCCATTTCCTTTACCCACCCCTCCCTCTACCCAACAAATTATGTGACCCTCCAGTTTTCTCCTTGCCCATCCTCATTCTCTGCTCCTGTCCTTCCTGCCTTGGATCTTCATACACATTTTACTAGTTATCTTTCTGTTTCTACAATGCAATATTTGTTCTTATGAGATAAAGTTAGGTTACTCAGCATAAATGAAGACTAATTTTATAAAACATAATGAAGGGAAATTATTGTATGAAACAATGTGAATGAAGGATAGTGTGAAACAAGGTATATGAACTTTGTAATAAAACGTTATAAAATTTTTTTTTTAAAGGTATTGTAGAACTGGAGAAGAGGGTTGAAATATAGCAAGTCAAAAACATCATAAAATTAACTGTTCTTACCAAGACTAAGCCATTTTGTCTTTGAAAACACATTCAAATTGTTTTTAGCATTTTGTTCATTTTCAGAACTATAAAAAAATTTATTTTGACTGCTGGTGCCAGCATTTGCATTGTTTCACAGAGGAAAGGATTTGGGAGATTCTTAATCCACTATTTGGGAAGTGCTTATTGGGAGCACTCTAATAGAGAAAAATATAATCTGAATTTTATTATTTCCAATATTGCAGATTGCAGTGTGAAAAAAATGGGTGTTAAAAAATGGAAGTGAGGCTAGTCACAAACCGCTGACGTACAGGTAAGAGGCATGGGGCAGCTTGGACTTGGGAGACGGCAAAGAGATGACAGAGAGAGAATCCACAGACATCTAGAAGATACTACTGGCATGTATTCATTGGTAATGAGTGGCCTGGCAAAGAGTAGGGTGGAGAATGATGCCAAATGTCCTGTCCTGCGGAACAGGATGGATATGGGATGCCAGTCTCTGAGAAGGAACGCAGGAAGAAAGTCATGTCTAAGAACAAAGAACATATGCTTTAGGGCCTCTAAAACATTTTAGATAGTAACAATGAAGGCCGTGAGTAACTGGGTTGAACAAATTATTATCTTAATGAATCTCCCCTATTTTGAGACAAGTGCCTTATAAATCAAGTTTTACATTTTATTTCCTCCATATGCAAAAAAACCCCAAAACAAACAAGTAATAAAAAAGATAAGTAAATATACTAAGCCTCAGTAATTCAGAGTCACCCAGAAATTAAGATTTATGGCTCCAAAAATGAGGACCATGCACAAATGTCTGAAACTATTCATTGCTTACATGCAAGTGAATGAAATTTTCCCCCAAAGGCAGCTTTATTTAAAGAGAAGTTAGAATGAAAATAAAGATAAATCTGTCCCGAGTCTAAAACAATTTTTGCACTCATGCACATATGTCAATTTAATGTTCTCACTGATGCTTGTGAAAACAATTCCAACCGGTTCGATTCATCTCCCTTCACTCATTCCATAAATACTCAATCGTTCTCTTCTTGTCAGCACTCCATTAGATCTAGAGGAAACAGCTGGGCACAGGTCAGGCTAGGTTCTTGAAGTGCAAATGTTGTTTAGGTTTTAATGCTGGCTTCCTCTGAGTATTTTAATTTTTAGTTCCACATCCATTTTCTTTGTTTCGTTTTATCCATGAAACTCATTTCCTGATTAAGAATGGAATAAAGAAAGATTTCTAAGAGAACACTGATACAAGTGAGGGGGGAAAAGCAAGTGTTTACGGCTAGTTAACTACCTTAGTGTTAAAAAGCTCTTTCTGCTTAAATAGATTAAAAACCAAGTCCAAATCAAGTGTCATCAAGTCCTTTGCTGCAGGACAGAGTTGAGCTGCCTGCCTCCAGTGCTGTCACAGACTCCTGCACCTTCTCCCAGACAGTGACTGATGAGTGTGCACTTACTATTAGCAGATGAGTGCCTCACCACGATGCCACCAGGGTTCCTATTTAAAAACACTGCCAGTGGGTCAATTCCAACTCTTATCAACCCTGTAAGGGAAGAGCAAGCTGCGCTATAAGGTTCCCAAGGGTGTAAATATTTACAGGAACAGATGCCAAAGCCTTCTGCCAGAGTCAGTGCTTTAAGCACTGCCCCACTCAAACCTCAACTCAAACTTACTGTTACACTGTGGAACTGACTCTCAAATGATCCCCCCTCCCACTGGGTTTTCAAGGCTGTCAAGTCCACAGTTGAGACTGCTTATCTCTCTCAAGAAGTTGATGGTGGATTCACACCCCTAGAGGTACGGCCCTTTGGCCAGCAGCACAGCATCTCCATTGAGACCACAACAGAGCTTCCCACTGCCCCAACTGTAGTTATGTGTTGTCCAGTCAAGTCAGAACCGACTCACAGCCCACCCACCAGTGGGTTTTCAGATGCAGTACATCGCATGGGAGGAGCCTTCTCATCCTCCTCCTGAAGTGGAATTGAACCATTCGTTTTTGGAATTGCAGCGCAGCTTCTTACAACAATTCTGTCTCCTGGCAACATTCCACCAAGGTGTATACGAGCTCCCAACTTTTCAGTTAGCAGCTGAATTTGGTGTAATTTATTACCTCAAGGAAATAGCTAACTCTAAGTTTAGCTTATTTGCTCATACAAGACTAAATGAGCAATACTTTCACCAGGAAGTTTAACTTAGTTTTAATTCTTCACACTTGCAGTTTCATTCCCTGTTCTTCCAGGTGAAACTGGTCAACATACCTGAAGAAGGTGCTCAAAACTCACTTCCCACAACCACATGCAAATAGATGTGGTTGGCTGATCATACCCTGAGTAGACACAACTGACTGACAGCTCAAGTTAAACAAACATTTCTTCCTAGTTCCACACCCCACCCCTGCCCCTGGAGTGCTTCTCCTAAAGTAAAAGGTCAGCGGAAATGTTTAAAAGACATAATAACAGCAGTCACCTTGTCAAACACCTATTGAGCACTTATCAGGCCATTGTGTATGCTAGGTAATTCATATGTTTTATGCTACTTAATCCTCACAATAACTCTGTGGGAGAGAAACTATTATAAATACAAGTTAACAAATGAGAAAGTGGGCATTAAGTAACTTGCCCCAAAGACACTGCTGGTTACAGGGGTACTGGTATTAAGCATTAACCTTGTAAACCTTGAAGTTAATACCGTCTAAGAATTATTACCTTATATGCATCAAAAACCGTCCCCAAGAATAAAAAAAGAACCTACAGACTGGGAAAGGGACTCATCTCTAAAATTTCTAGAAAACTCCAGCATCTCAACAAGAAAAGGGTAACAACCCAATGACAAATGGGCAAAAGACACTTCACCAAAGACATTAGATGGCCAACACACACATTAATAAATACTCAAGGTCATTAGCTATCAGAGATGTAAATCAAAACAACAATGAGATTTCATCTCTATGTAAGAAAGTTAAATATGACAGGGGTACTGTTGTTATGTGCCTGCAACTCACAGCAACCCTACATACGACAGCTCTGAACCCTGTCCTACCCTGAGTCAGTCTTGCTGACTCCGATACACCCACTCCCATTACACTAGTTACCTTGTCAATTCATCCCATCCAGTCCATCTCACCTGGGATCTTCCTCTCCTGCGCTGCCCCTGCAACCTTCCATGTATGATGTCCTCCTTCAAAAACTGTTCCCTCCTAGCCATATGCCCAAAGCATGTGAGATGAAGCTTCAAAATCCTAGCCTCCAAGGACAAGTTTTGTTTCATCCTCTTTCAGACAGATCTGTCTATTCTTTTGATGGTTCATCGTATGTTCAATACTCTTCTTCAGCACTAGAACTCAAAGGCACTGATTCTTCTTCTATCATTATTTGTCATTGTCCAGCAAATAATCACAAAGACCATGGCCTAGATCTGGTGTATCTTGGTCCCTAGACTGACATCATTATTCTTTAGCACTTTAGAGAGTTCCCCGACAGCAGACTTCCCCAGTGCAATCTGTCTTGATTTCCTGACTGCTGGTACCAAACATGCTGATTGTGGAGCCAAGCAAACTGAATTGTTAACAACCTCAGTCTTTTGTGAGTCTTTTCTACTTCTATCATGGTGCTGTCAATTGGCCCAGTGGTGAGAATCTTTGTCTTCTTGATGTGGAGCTTCAATCCATAATGAAGACTACAGTCCTTGATCTTCTGCAACAAATGCTTCAGGTCCTCCTTATTTTGGCAAGCAAGGTTGTAATAAATACTAGTGAGGATGTGGAGAGATTGGAACTCTTACATAGCTGGTGGGAATGCAAAATGGTACAATCACACTGGAATGCAGTTTGGTACTGTTTTAGAAATTTGAGAATAGAAATACCATTTCATCCAGTAATCCTATTACTAGGTATACATCTCAGAGAAATAAGATTTATGTTCTTTGCAGCATTATTTACAATAGAGAAGAGAAACAACCTAAGTGTTCATTAACCGATGACTGGCATATGGTACCAATGTACCGTGGTACATTCACACAATGGCATACTACGCAATACTGAAAACAACAAAGAATTCATGGAACACTGCATAACATGGATGCATTATGCTAGAAGAAATAAGTCAGTCATAGAAGGGCCATTATGGTGTAATATCACTAGTATAAAAAGCCAATGGAAAGCTTACATACACAGTTATTTTTCTGATGATTATCAGTGACAGGAAGGAAGGAAGGCGAGGGAGGTAAAAAATGAATACATACATTAAATGAAAGGAAAGGCACTATGCAGTAGTAGGAGGTTGATCAGAAATGGTAATCAATTACACAGATCAACTGTAATTAGTGTCATGGAATAAAATGTACATGGATGCTGGAATGAAACTGTAATTGTAATGTTATAAAATGAGCTCTGGTAGCCTAATGGCAAGAAGCTGCACTGCAATCCTGAAGGCATGCTGCTGGAGGCTACCAGCTGCTCCATGGAAGAAGGATGGGCAATGTGCTACAGTGTAACTAAAGCCTCTGAAAATCCACTCCATAAATGAATGAATGGAAAACCAGTGTGATTTGTAAGCATTCACTCAAATAGAAAAAAATAATAAACTAAAACAGAAGTTGAAAGTGGAAATAACATATATAATTGCACAGTCCCACTAGTAGAAATATGTTCTGAAGAAATAAAAGTTTTGACATTAACTGATAATGCCCACCCAAGTTTACTGAAGCTTAAGTTCTAATAGCAAAGAAATGGAAACAACCTACAACCAGAAGAAGATAAAATAGATGAATGAGACCTTCTAAGACTTAAATCCCTATGCACATCCAAAAACTTCTCCAACAGGGTAAAAAAGGGAAGCCACAGACTGGGAAAAAGTATTTGGTAATAATGTATCAGATAAGGGACTTATATCCAGAATTTATACAATACTTGGGCACCACAACAAGATAAAGGTAAATAATCCAATAAAAAATGGGCACAGGATATAAACAGACAATTCACCAAAGAAGACATTCAGATGGCTAACAAGTACATGAAGAAATGTTCAAAATCCCTAGCTCTAAGAGAGATGCAAATCAAAACAACTATGAGATA
>NW_006399882.1:4023676-4063328 GCF_000299155.1 Elephantulus edwardii | reverse complement strand
AATGGGGTTGCTGTGAGTCATGGGGTTTGCACCTAATACCACCATGCCTTGTGAGAAGAAGCCAGTCCTTGGAAAAAACATCATGCCGGGACATGCTGAGGGCCAGGGAAAGAGAGGAAGCCCCTTCACAAGCCTGGTACACAGGCACTGTAACAATGGGTACAGCGTCAAACAATCTGACCCGCTGTTCCCAGGATCACTTAGTCAAGCCGACTTGATAGCATCTAACAACAGCAACTAAACATCACCTGTTCCCTCTGAGGAAGAGTACATAATAGACGTGTGCAGCCTTTACACAACTGGCATATCTTCTTACACGGCAAAAAAGATTTCAGATGTTTGTCTATGTAATACTGTTTACATGAATTAACTTTGTATATACTGTTGTTGAACATCCACTCAGGCCTAATTACCCTAAAATTCTGGGGTGCGTGCACATAATTATACTCACAATTATTTAGTGAGGCCAGGGGTGGTGGTTAATATAAGTATGTTTGCTCATCAAAGTGAAAAACATTAATATTTTTTAACTTTCTGTAATGAAAAATCTGGGAACTGGTTAAGGGAAACAACGCAATGAACATATATAGCCACTGAATGGTGAATGTGATGATTTTGTAATCATGCGTTTTTGTTGCATCTAAATTTATCATAATAAAAATTTTAAAGAGAAATAAAAATGAGGCAAAACAAAACTGTGGCAAACCCTACTCTTCTCACTCAAGCACAATATGCACTTAAAGACAACAGGGAAAAAGGAACTCGTTTTCCAATAAATGGAAACCAAGGGAAATTATTCTTTCCCCCCACTGTTTGGTCTATTTTATTTCAGCTAACTATTCTACCTCCTCCTTATTCCATAAAAGAGACAACACATTGCCTTATTTACCTCCATGCTGATCATTAATGTCATGGTCATATCTCTACAAACAGTTGCTTAATTAATTTGTACCTCCATCTCCTGGCAGCCTGCGTATGTCAGCAAATAGGAAAAATAATTACACAAGGCTAAAGGAGGAACATTTGGATCCTTCTTCTTGGGATTTCTTATGGGACTGGTTACTTTTTTTTGTGTGTGAATTTGAGTTGCAGAACACTGAAAATCAGATTAAAGTAAACAGTCATATTTACTTCTGAAAGAATATGTACTTGGGAAGGAAGAGAACCGGAAAACTGGCCAACAGCTCAGAAATACAATGAGGACTGAGCAGAACCCTGGATGATGCGAAATCAGCTCTGCTCCTGGACAGACCTACATCTTTTTCATTATGTTGTAATATGAGGTTAATCTACCAACAAATATTTACTCAGAACCTACCAGAGGCAGTCAGTCCCCTACCTTCCCAACACAGAGCCACATGTGAGAAAGTCAAACAGGAGATTACTGAGCGTAATACTCAGTGCCACAAATCAAAAAATCTCTAATTAAACTGCACCTTTAGGACACAGTCTCCATGGATATATTTCTAGTATTTTAAAAGTAAATATAACTGCGCCTTCTTTAACTAACTTAAGCCCACCCAACATTCAACTGAGGTCATAGATTTCGGTATGTCTAATTCCTTTCGCCTCTCCACATTTTAACAGTTGGAATCTCACCTTAATGGAGAATTTGGTTAGTTTCTAATGTCAATTAAAAACCACCATAGAAAACTCCTCAGACACCACAGAGGTCTGACCAAGTCTCACACAGCCAGTTGTGTTACTGATAGTAGAACAGTCTGTTTCTACCAGAGTAGGAAGTTGGCTTGTATTTAGGGGCCTTATCTTGGGGGGAAAAAATCCACATAATTAAGTATCAGAATCCCAAGACAGTGATTGACTCTGAAAAGCAATCCATTTCCGTAAGCATTTGTATGTCAGTTATTTTGAAGTACTCTTTTCCAAGATGCTGAGGAAAGCTGTGAGCTTCCTGGAATGTGTACGTTGGATGACCCACATCGCCTTCTAAAATTTAGAGTAATGTGCACTCAGTGACAAGCAAAAGTAGCCACACAACTTCTACCTTCACTTCCACTGCAGAGTATGACTGTCACAAACTACAAGCATGTATGATAGAATCTCAATGTAGAGAAGATACATGCTTCTAGCATCATGATCAGATCAATACTTTACCTCACACACACATTTTTTTATAGAGTGAGCAAAATGGCAGAGTGCTTGATTTGGTGGTAGGAGTCCTGGCAGTGTAGATAAAAGGTTAGTAGTTTGGATCTAACAACAACTAGTGGAGAGAAAGACACACTAGTCTGTTCCTATAAAGATTCCCAGGCTTAGAAACTTACAGAGCCAGAAGTAGCTTGGTGGCTGTGCTCAGTATTGGGGGAAAGAAGTGTGGCAAAATGGTCCTTGCCTCAAGAACAAAAGTTTCCAATCTATTCACAAAGACCAGGCACTCACAGATGTACTGTATTCAGTAATGTAGAAGTCAACATCCAGTGTAAATTTGTGACAGCTTTGGGGGAAAAAAACAAAAGCAGGTTCTTGGATTAAAAAAAAGAGGGCAAAGCCTATCTACTTGGTAGTTCCTGGGTACTGTGGTGCAAACCAGATGGCAGTGAAGGGATGTAGAGTACTCTTCCTGGTCGACACCCAAAAGGAACCAGAGTTCCTGCTGTGCCATTATAGAGGTTGACTAAAGTGCCTCCTCCAGAATGGGATTCTTAAAAGGGGGTGTGTGTGTATTCTTTCAACAGTAATTACCAACACCAAAATTTAGTCATTCAATCATTGACACAAACATTTAAGCACTTAAAGTCTTAAAATGCTTACAGCACTCAATGTGAGAAAACTTGCATTTGTTAAAAACATTCTCAAAACAGCCTATGTGAGAGCCATTACTATCATTCAAACTTGCTTTTAAGGAAACTGAGATTAAAAAAAAACACACACACACAAAAAACCCCTAAATCCGCCATTGCCAATTATTCCACAGCAATCAGGGCAGAAAAGAACTGTTCCATAGGGTTTCCAAAACTCTAAGTCTCAGTGGAATTAGACTACCTCATCTATCACATACATATGTACAGGCTCCTGCATTAATAATTGACTTTCAGTTATCCCTTCAATGCTCAATCCTCGAAAGCCCCAGAATCTTTAAATATCAGCTGTTGTTGTACCATTGAGTCGGAATGTTAAATACCTTGCCCTGGGCTCGGCATGCAGCAGGAATTTCAAAACCAAATTCATCACCATTGAACTCATTCTGATTCATAGCAACCCAATAAAACAGAGAACTACTCCATGGGGTTTTCAAGACTGTAATCTTTATAGTTGAGGGGTAAGGAGTTGCACTGCCAATCTAAAGGCACCGCTAGGTTCGAATCCACCAGCTGCTCCTTGGAAGCAAGCTGGGCAGTCTCCACGTGTGCGATTTACAGCCTTTAAAAACCCACTGGAGGGTCAGTCATTAAGTCGGTTCTGACTCAACGACAAACAACAAAAACACTCGTTTACCAAAGTGGATTGCCACATCTTGCTCCTATGCAGCAGCTGATGGGTTTGAACTGCTGATCTTTGCATTCGGAAAGCAGGGATTGAAATGAAGAAAATTTGAAGCTGTTGTGCAATGTGCATTACAGAAACACACTACTGTAGAATGGGTTCAAACTCACAGTGAATATCTCCATTTCTGAGGTTCTAAGTCACAACAGCAGGAGTCTGACCATCTTTCTCCTAAGGAGTGGCTGGTGACTGTGAGCTGATGGAGATGCAAGGCCTTTGGGCTGGGAGTGCAACTCAACACTTACCAAGCCACCAGCATTCTCATACAGGAGTCTTGATGTGATTAATAAAACCTGAAGGAAATGCTTTAAATATGGAGTCACTAAGACCTAAGAGTTTTACCCTCCCCTCTCACAGCCCCATTCAAAATTATTTGCTTTCTTCCTTCCTTTCAAAAAGGACATCCCTTTCCCAGTCAACCCTCACCCAATCGTACGCTCTGAAAAGCATTCTAAAACAGGATTGATTTCTTCTGCTACTCAAAGAGCTGTTCTCTTTAATACAGTAATTTTAAAAAACCAAACCACCAAACAAAAAATACCAAACACAAAACAAACAGACCAACTTCCCACCCTTAACACCCACCCAAGAACACAGAAAACACAGCAACTGTCCACTTCTTCAAATCTTCTTCCCAGAAGTAGTGACACATCAGGACCTGGCATGAGAAAGCAGCCAGACTCAATCACAGCCTCAGAGGAGGCAGGAATGAAGAGGCAGAGGGAGAGACTGCCAGGTGGCAAGCTGCATGAAAGGGCAGGACAGGAGGGGGTTGGCTCTCAGGCTTCCTCAGCCACTGCAGGAATGAAGCCCTGGCCTCTGAAGGCAAATGTAGTATACTTACTCCTCACTATCTCGTCATCTGACAATTCACATTTACAACAATAATAAAAAAGCTACTCTCCAACGAGTTTGCACATTACTTGGGTTTCCTCCCACACATGGCCAGCTACCAGCCTGCAAAGGCACCCATGTCTGTCAGGCTCACTGCTGAAGCAGCCAGCTCCCCAGAAGGTCTTCTACTGTAGTGTCCTCACTGCTAGAGCTGCTATATGACATTCAATTAATATGACTCCAGTTTAAAAAAAAATAATAATTGTGACTGATTTATTCATCAACTCTCCTTGGTTTAAAAAATCACCAATTGCCTTATCTCTCCTGATGTTAACTGCGACTATTATATTTTATTTATGGGAACTCTGGTAGTTTAGTGGTAAGGAGTTGTGTTGCCAACCCAAAGAAATGTGGTTCAAATCCACCAGTCACTGTGCAGGAGAAAGATGGAGACTCTCCTCCCATATGATTTAATGTCTCTAAAAATTCACTAAAGGGACAGATATGCATCAGCTCCTGTTTGACAGTACCTAATAATAATAAGCCTTCAACATGGATTGAAGCTCAACAGCAAGAAAACAAAGATTCTCACTACTAGGCCAACTGGCAGCATCATGGGAAGAAAGTGAGATTGTTAATAGCTTCAGTTTGCAGATTCCACAAGCAATACTCATGGTATCAGCAGCAATGAAATCAAAAGATTAATTGCTCTGTGTATATTTGCTGTCAGGGACATTTCCAGAGTACTGAAGTGTAAAGATGTCAGTCTAGAGACCAAGGTGTGCCTGATTCAAGCCATGCTCTTCACAATTACTTGCTATGCATCAGAGAGCTGGATAACAAGTAAGGATGATAGAAGAAGAATTGAGGCTTTTGCATTGTGGTGCTGAAGAAGAGTATTGCACATACCATGGACTACTAAGAGAACAAACAGGTCTGCCTTCAAGAGCGTGAAACCAGCTGCTCCTTGGAGTCAAGGCTTTCAAAGCTCCATTTCACATATGTTGGGTATGTCGCCAGGAAGGAACAATCTTTGGAGAAAGACAAGTTTGGAAACGTGGAGGGACAGTGCATGAGAGAAAGATTCTGGATGAGATGGAATGACCTAGTCACTAGGGAAATGAGAGTAGGTGTGTCAGATATAATGAAACTGGCTCAAGATAGAGCAGGGTTCAAAGTTGTACACAGGATTCCTGTGAGTCACAAGTGACTCTACAGCGCATAACAACAATAATAATAACCACAACAATATTTGTACTCAGAGATCATAAAATGTAGGAGCTCTCCTGAAAGCAGGGAACACCAGAGAGAGATTTACTTTTGTTTTATTCATTATGCATTATGCAAAGGTATTTATGTACATCATAATAAATTATGACTAACACTGTGAAGAATGAGAATCCCAGAACATGTGCTCATGGGAAACCTACACACACACCAAAATCAATCTATTTAATCTGTATTCTTAGCAAGTCATTTAAGAAGCTGGACTACGTGAAGAATGTAGCATCAGGATCACAGGAAGATTCATCAACAACTTGTATTAGAGCAGATAACACACCCTGCTTCCTGAGTGAAGAGAACTTGAAACACTTGTTACAGAAGTTCAAAGATACTGTGATGAATCCATACCAAGAGAAAACAAATCCTCACCATAGGACCAATAAGCAATACCATGATGGAGAAAAGACTGAAGTTGTCAATGACTTCATTTTACTTGAATCCACAATAAACACCCAAGGTAATAGAAGTCAAGAATGGTTTGTTACACTGAAAGAATATGCTGTCAAGGACCTCTCCAAAGTGCTAAAGAGCAAGGATGTCAGTTTAAATACTAAGGTGCATCCAATCCAAACCATGGTTTTTTAATCGCTTCCTATGTGTCCAAAGGTTGAAGAATGTTTAAGGATGACTGAAGGAGGACATATGCCTTGAATTGTGGTGTTAGAGAAGAGTTCTGACATTCCATGGACTGTCAAAGGAACAATTATTTCTGTCTTAGAGGTAAGGAAGGCACTTTATCTCATATATGTTGGTATATTGTCAGGAGGAAACAGTACTTGAAAAAGACTTCCTGATGGGAAAGTTTGGGGTCAGAAAAGAGAAAGAGATGGAACAAAACAATGACTGAACAATGGGCTCAGTATGGCGGAGATCTTAAAGATAATGCAGGACAGTACAAGGTTTTGATCTGTTTATCACAATGTCATCATGAGTTAAAGTCAACCTGAAGGCACCTAACAAGAACAAGTGGCACAGTAGTTAAGCACATGACCGCTAACCAAAAGGTTGGCATTTAAACTCACCATCTGCTTTGCAACAGAAAAATGGAGTAATTTGCTTCTCTAAAGCTAACAGCTTTGCAAATTTTAAGGGGTAGTTCTAGTCTATCCTATAAAGTCACTATGTCTCAGAATAAGCTAAACTGTAATGGGGTTGCTTTTGGGGGGGTGGTTGTTAAATGTTAAACACTATACTAACTAATCAACTAGTAATTCAACCCAGTAGATAGAAACAGACATTCACTGAAACCAAGAAAGGTTATTCAACAAAATTAACAAGCTCAGGTTTATTTCCATATTCAACAGGCTAGCCTATTCACAAGAGGGTTGGTAAGAGATTACTAGTCACAGGATAGTTACATTTTCTCTTCCTTGAGGTGGTAGGAGTAGCTAAGACTGTGGTCACTTACTACTCATTCTGTTTCTTATTCCAAAACCTGTCAGGAGATGTGAAGTTCCTTCATCATGGAGTTTCCACACCCAGGGAGAAAAGTTTTTCCCATTTCAGACTGTGAAGGCTGGCCTTCACAGATGGAGAAAGTCAATAAAAGGCTGTAAAAACCATGCCTTTCTATTGTGTAGATGGAAGAACAAATATCTTCAGTACTTTGAGATTCTTAGAAGAACTTTATCGCTACCAGGAAGTCTTCAATTAATTCTTCATTTAACAACAGCATTGATTACTTTCAAAGTTAGACTGTGTTTTCAAATCACAGGACTCCAAATTGTGACAGAACAGAAAACTGTGACTTCAACAGCTCACAACTTGTTTTAAAAATGAAAAGAACCGGGGGAGGGCTGGGCGGGGAGAGAAGTGCAGCAATGAATGAATGGAAATCCAGAATCTCTGTAAATGCTCATTAAAATTATTAAAAAAAAAAAAGGCAAAAAACCTGGATGCTACCAGTTCTTCAAGGAAAAACTTAGCCAGAGACAGAACACAAATCCCCAGTCACCAACATATTTTGTCACTCAGAAAAGACTTCTCAGGTAATACCTGAAATTAGTAATTCCCTTTTGCAGGATGCTTTGGCATTATCTCTTAAATAAACTTTCAACTTTTCTAAGTTTAGTTAACAAGTAAAAACTTCACCAGGGTAAAGTAGCTTTTAGCACTTGACTGTGGCATCAAAAGAGTCAACAATCTAAATGTCCGTCCTTGCAGTCTGGATTACCTCATGGTAAGATGTGCTGCAATTTCAAAGGCTTCAATCATCAAATGTCCGCGGGAAGAGGATGGGCAGTCTCCTCCTGTGAGATTTCCTGCCTCTGAAAACCTGCTCAAGGGTCACCTATGTGTCAGTTCTGACTCAATGGTACTCAGTAACAACAGCACATCCATTATGCAACTTTAAAAAAAAAAGCATTCCATGCAATGTCATGAAAGATTTCTATAAGCACAAAAAGTAAGCTGCACACCTGTAACTACTCTGTTGTTACTGGTGTTGTATGCCAGAGTTGGAACTGACTCACAGCTGACCCTCCAGCAGGTTTCCAGGGGCAGTAAATCGCACAGGAGGAGGCTGCTCCTCTTTCTCCTGTGGAGCAGCTGGTGGATTTGAACTACATGCCTCAGGCATTGCAGTGCAGCTTCTTACCACTAGGCCACCAGACCTCCCTGAAATTACTCTAGTGGCTTGGCAAAAGGCGCGCGTTAAGCTTGGTCCAAGGACCCCTGGTGGTGCAGTGGTGACGTGCTTGCCAGTAACTGAACAGTCAGCAATTAGAATCCAGCAGCCACGGTGCCACGGTGTGGGAGACACACGAGGCGATCCACTTCTGTACAGTCAGCCTCAGCTACTCCCTGGGCCAGTCCTGTCCTACAGGAGGGCTGAGTGCTGGAGCAGACTTCATAGCAGGGGTTTTGGAAGCTCTGCTAATTTTATCTTTGCTGGGATTAAGGGAGGATTAGAAAGAAGGGAATAGGAAAGATGAAGTGTCTCTGCAGAAGAACAATAAAACTAAGAAACTGAATGGCAAGGTGGCTTCAGGCAAAAAGAACACTGTTGTCCACCAGTCACACTCAGGAGTTTCAACTGCAGTGCAAGGTGAATGGGAATCAGTGATGCCACTGAAACAAAGAGTAAAATGGCATTAGATATGAGTTCTAGAAAGCTCCTTCTGGCTGTCACCTCATTTTTCTGAAGTCTGTCCCAAATTCACAGACAGGTTCATTTCTAAAGCTTGATGTAGGATTTAAGTTTTTGCCTGGCTATCTTAGTATCTAAAACGATGCATGCCACGGCGAATCACTATGACTAACGGTTATCCTCCCAGGCGGGTTCGCTCCTGCCTCAGCCTTTAATGCAGGCAGAACACTGCAGGTCCCTAACAAAAATCACAGGGAAACTGCTGTGAAAGTACTAAGCAAAATAAATTTTTAAAAAAATTTTCAAATATATAATGAATATGTGAACTTGAACAAAAACTCACTTTAACTACAGTAAAATGCTAATGGAGACTAGCAAACACATTTTAAAAAGATCTTTGTGCATTTTCATCAGTTGGGCTAAAGCCTGTTGAGTCATGAAGGCCTTTGAGAGTTTGCTGGGAGGCATACGCTCTCCCTAGAAAACTGCATTTAGACAATTATGGGTAATATTTATCATCTATCTATCAAGGTTTTCAATGTCCTCTATTATTCAAATCACCTAGTTTGGAGAACTCTAGATTTCAAAGCCCACCCATTAGTTCTCCATGTGTCTATTTCCGCATTTAAGGCTTTTCTTGACTTTAAGACAAGTTTATCATGGTCACAATTTACATATGACCCCCGTTATCCACAGGAGAAAAGTGGCATTAAAAGAGAATGAGATTTAATATTAGCTTCTTTTTCCAGAAGTAGTTAAAGAGGCAGGGGACCAATTTAATGGGGGCATGGAGAAACTCTAGTGACGTAGGTCACCCACCGCCAACCCAAAGGTGGCACCCTCTCCAGGGGTTTGAATCCACCAGCTTCTCATGTAGTCTTCTCCTGTGCGAATTACAGGCTCTGAAAAACTGCTGGAGGGTCAGCTACGAGTCAGTTCCGACTCCAGGGACTTGGACTTTGATGGATTCAAAGGAGACCATCTGAACAAGCATTAAGTACAGCATTAGTGCTGAAGAAGGGAAAAAAGGAGAGAGTGAGCAGTGATGCATCTTCTTTCTGAAGAAAAGGCCAAACGACTATAAGGAAGAGGGTTCCTCCCATTAGGAGGCCCCACTTGCCAGGGTCCACCAGTGCTCATCCTTTCTGGCATCCTACACAAAGCCAGGCAAGTTAAAAGCAAGAATTCCAAATCAGGATAGCCTCAGCTACTGCCCATGTAACTTTTCTCAGAACTAATGTTCAATTTTGGGTAATTATGTTTCATGCCTTTCTGTCCAGGCAGTGGGTGGTGGTTGTTTTAAACAGTGAATGACAACAAGGAGACAAGCACAGCGACAAGTAGTTGATATCTCTAAGGTGCTCGCCACCTCTGGCTTTCAGAACCCACCTCTTGGAGATCGTTTGTGGTTCATTTCATTCCTTAGCAGTTCTACGAAACACTCTATCCTCTCACGTTACAAAGGGAATCATTTCATAAACCCAATGTTCAGGTTCCTACTGTATCTGCACACAAGTGCTACCTGTCCAGTGTGATGAACAGGGTAAAAGTCCTAAGCAACAATGGTGTAGTGGAACTCACCATATTTTTAGACTATGGGATCCGAAAAATATTGGGTGGCTGTTGTACTCTGGCTTCTCTAATTGAACACTGCCCAGGGACAGCCATAACTGTGGGTCAAGACCTTCCAGGGAAGGCTGCACACAAAAGGATTCTATTACATGCTATTTTCATCAGGCAAATAAGAAAGTGAGTGGTGAGGGCAAACAAATTCTTTGCATATTCCCTACTCACTCTTTAATTATCTTTTCCTAAAAGAGACAGAAGTGAAAATTTTCTGGGGATTTGGAAATGAAAACAAAAACTCACCTTTTAATGTAGGAAGAAAAGCTGTCTCTTAACAGAAAACTGCTGAATTCTACCAAAATCAAACATAAAAGCCTAACTCTCAACATCACCAAAGCAACTGGAGAATCACGGAAACAAAAGGTAAGACCTACTTTCCTTAATAAAACAATTATGTGCAATTTACTCATAATCATTGTATAATCCTAGATTCCTGTCAAAAGTTCCTGAGCAGGTGATTCTCAGTTCCTGTGGAGGGAAAGGAGAGCTACTCAATTATGTCTTCACTAGTCTGAACTGTTAGTTCAGTGACCGCCGGCAATGTGAGCGTGCTGTGTGTACAACCGAGGATAGATGCTATCTGCCTTGTGTAAATAGCATTACCTACAGGCAAGACCACAGAAACACAATACAATCAACTCAAAGAAAAACATTTAATTGAAAGTTTTGTTGCTGGTTTTTGTACCTTCTTGGTAGCACTACCCCAAATACAGAGGAGGTGGATGAGTGGTGGGGAAAGAGAAGAGCATGAAGTTATATAAAAAAAACTGTTGTTATTGTTGTTATGTGCTGTAGAGTCACCTGAGACTCATAGTAACCCTCTGTACAACAGCCCTAATAAATCCTGCTGTATCTTGTGCCAATCGCACTGTCTGACTCAATTACCCTTATTACCCCAGTCACTGAATCAATTCAGCTCATAGAGGGTCTTCCTCTCCTGTGCTGTTCCTCCACCCTCCCAAGCATGACATCCCTCTCCAAGGACTGGTCCCTCCTTGCAACATGTCCAAAATATGTTAAAAGGAAGCCTCAGAATCCTTGCCTCGAAGGATCAGCCTGGTTTAACCTTCTCTAGGACAAACCTGTTCGTTTTCTTAGCAGTCCATGGTATATTCAATAATATGGGTTACACTTCATTTTATGTATGTATGTATGTATTTATTTTATTATTTTTGTGTGTGTGTACCGTCAAATCAGATCTAACTGGTACAGGAGGAGATTGTCCCTCCTTCACTGGCAGAGCATCTGGTGGATTCGAACCGTGAGCCTCCGGGATTGTAGTTGCAGCTCATTGCCACTAGGCCACCAGAGCTCCCCTGGGTTACACTTCAAAATCAAGAAAGTAAAATTCTCACCACTAGACAAATAAGCAACATCATGATTGTTGTTGTTGTTGTTATGTGCCACCGAGCTGCTTGAGACTCAACAGACCCCATGTACAAGAGCTCTAAATGCCGTTTTATCCTGTGCCAACCCAGCCATCTCAAACACACTCATTCCCACAACTCCACTCACAGAATCAATCGATCTCATCGAAGGTCTTCCTCTCCTGTGTCGCCCCCTCCACTCTGCCAAACATGATGTCCCTCTCCAAGGACTAGGCCCTCCTTGCAATACGCCCAAAGTATGCCAGACGAAGCTTCAGAATCCTTGACTCTAAGGAACATTCCGCCTTCACTTTCTCCAGGGCAAACCTGTTTGTTCTCCTAGCAGTCCTTGGTATATTCAATACTCTTCTCAAACACCACAGCTCAAAGGCATCAATTCTCTTGGTATCATCCCTAGTCACTTTACAACTGTCTAATGCATAGCACGTAATTGCAAAGACTATAGCTGGGATTAGGCACATCTTAGTCTCCAGCCTGACGTCATTGCTCAAGAGTACTGACTCTTGAGAGGTCCCTCACAGCTGGAGGAAAAGCTTAATGTTGTCAACACCTACATTTTACTTTGATCCACCATTCTGACAGTGTTGTTGTTGCTGGTGGTGTTATGTACCGTCGAGTCGCTTGTGACTCATAGTGACCCTCTGTACAATAGCCCTAAAACCCTGCTTTATCCTGTGCCAATCTTACTGTCTCTGACATTGCCCCAGTCACTAAGTCAGTCCATCTCGAGGGTCTTCCTTCCTGTGCTGTCCCTCCACCCTCCCAAGCATCATGTCCCTTTCCAAGGACTGGTCCCTCCTTGCAATATGTCCAAAGTATGTCAGACGAAGCTTCAGAATTCTTGCCTCCAAGGAGCAGTCTGGCTTCACCCTCTCCAGGACAAACCTGTTCATTCTCTTAGCAGTCCATGGTATATTCAATATTGTTGTCCAACACCACAGCTCAAAGGCATCCAGCTCTCTGATGCAAGTGACTGCAAAGACTATGGCCTGTATCAGGTGCACCTTAGTCTCCAGACTGACATCGTTGCTCGTCAGTATTTTACAAAGGTCTCTAGCTGCAGACTTTCCCATAGCAGTATTTCTTTAAATTTCCTGGCTGCTGGTGCCAAGAGTGTTGATTGTGGAGTCAAGCAAACAAAAGCTGTAAACAATCTCAATCTTTCCACCATCTATCATGATGCTTCCAATCGGCCCAGTGGTGAGAATCTTTGCTTTCTTGATATTGAGCTTCAATTCATACTGAAGGCTGCAGTCCCTTGACCTTCACAACAAGCATGTCAGGTTCTCCTCAGTTTCAGCAAGCAGGGTTGTGTCATCTGCATAACACAGATTGCTGATGTATCTTCCTCCAATCCTGATGCCACATTTCTCCTTACAGAGTCCAGCCTCATGGATAACCTGTACTGTATATAGATTTGAAAAGGTATGGAGATAGGACACACCCTGGCATACACCCTTCCCAATTTTGGACTATGCAGTGTTTCCTTGCTCTGCTCTGACGACTGCCTCCTGGTCCAAGTATAGGTTTCACATTAGCACAATCAAGTGTTCTGGGATTCCCATTCTTCTCAGAGTCAGCCACAGTTTGTTGTGATCCAGACAGTCAAATGCCTTTTCATAGTCAATGAAACACAGATAGACATTCCTCTGGTACTCCTTCCTTTCAGCCAAGATCCATCTAACATTAGCTACACAACTCCTTCTAAACATAGCCTGCACTTCTGGTAGTTCTCTGTTGATGTGCTGTTCCAGTCGTTTTTTGGATACTCTTCAGCAGAATCTTGTTTGCATGTGGCATTAAGGATACTGTTTGATAATATCCACACTGTCGGATCACCTTTCTTTGGAATGGAAACAAATATAGATCTCGTCAGGTCAGGTGGCCAAGTGGCACAACTTGGTGAGCACATCTAGGGCAGCATCTGTTAACTGAAATATGTCAATTGGCATGCCATCAATTCCTGGGGCCTTATTTTTTGCCAATTCTTTCAAAGCAGTTTGAACTTCTTCCTTCATCCCTACAGGCTCTTGTTCATATGTTGTTTCATGAAATTCTTCTGTGTCTGCCAATTCCTCTTGGTATAATAACTCCATATATGTTTTCCATCTTCTTTTAATACTTCCAGGATCATTTAATATTCTGCCCAAAGCATCCTTAAGTATTGCAACTAGAGGCTTGAATTTCTTCTTCAGCTCGTTGAGCTTAAGAAATGCTGAGTGAGTTCAGACCCTTTGATTTTCTGACTCCAGCTCTTTGCACATTTCATTATAATACTTGACTTTGTCTTCCTGCGCTGCCTTTTGAAATCTTCTGTTCAGCTCCTTAATGTCTTGGTTTCTTCCCTCTGCTTTGGCTTCTCTGCGCTCTAGTGCAATACTCAGAGTCTCTTCTGACATCCATTTTGGTCTTTTCTTCCTCTTCTGTCTTTGCAATGACTGTTTGCACTCTTCCTGGATGATACCCTTGATATCCTCCCACAACTCATCTGGCCTTCGTTCATTAGTGTTCAAAGCCTCAAATCTGTTCCTGAGATGGTTCTGAAATTCAGGTGGGATAGACTCAAAGTCATATTTTGGTTGCTTTGGATTTGGTTTAATTTTCCTCAGCTTCAGCTTGAATTTGCATATGAGTAGTTGGTGGTCTGCTCCACAATCAGCTCCTGGCCTAGTTTTCACAGGTGATATTGAGCTTCTCCAGTGGTTCTTTCCACAGATGTAATCTGATTCCTATGCATGCAATCAGGTGAAATCCATGTGTATAACCTGAGTTTATGTTTCTTATAAAATGTATTTCCAATGAATACATCATTGTTTGTGCAAAATTCCCTCATTCTATCTCCAGCTTCATTTCTGTCACCAAGTCCCCGCATTCCAACTACTGATCCTCCTATGTTCCCAACTTTTGCATTGCAGTCACCCATTATTATTAATGCATCTTAATTGCATATTCAATTGATCTCTGACTCCAAAAGTTGGGAGAAATCTTCTATTTCCTCTTCCTTGGCTCTGGTTGTTATATTTGAATGATAATGGTATTCACTGGACTTCTTTGTATGCGTATGGATTCTGACAGTAGTGGTACGGAAATCATAAGATGTGTTGCAAAGGAAAAATTCACTGTCAAGGACCTCTTCAAAGCACTAACAAGCAAGTACGTCAGTGTAAAGGTGTGCCTGATCCAAGCCACTGTGTTTTCAATTGCTTCCTAGGCATCTAAAAGTTGGACAAAGAATAAAGATGATAAGAGTAATTTGCATCTTTGAATTGTGGTGTTGGAGAAGAATCCTGAATATCCCACAGACTTCCAAGATGACAGACAAATCTGTCTCTGAGGAATTTAACCAGCATGCTTCTTAGAGGCAAGGATGGTAAAACTTTCTCACATACTCTGGGCATGTTGTCAGGAGGGTTTAGTCCTTGCAAAAGGACATCATACCAGGAAAGGTGGAGGGTCAGAGAAAGGAAGACCCCATCAGGATGGACTGGCAGAGTAACTGGGCTGGTTGATGATCTTAAGGATGGTGGAGGGTAGAGAAAGATTTTTATCTCTTGGGTCACCATGAGTTGCAGGTTGACTCAACGGCACACAACAATATCAACTATACCACCATTTTATGCAGGAGATAGTTAAAATTAGGACTTAATTTGTAAAAAGACTCATGGTTAAAATGATCTCTGCATTTCATTAAAGGTTCTATCAGCTGTATTTACTTATCTTCCCAGATAAAGACACTGTCCTAAGTGGTTAGCACATTTGCTTGTTATGCTTAGGAAATATCAAAATAGTTTTTTTAACTGACTCAACCAACTGAAAGCAGCTCTGGTAAGCCTAGTGGTAAGGAGCTATGCTGCCAACCCAGAGGCACACAGTTCGAATTCATCAGTTGCTCTGCAGGCAAAAGATAGGCAAGCTCCTCCAGTGTGATTTACTGTCTCTGACAACCCACTGGGGTGTCAGCTTTGAGTTCGTTTTTTACTCCATGGTACACACCACCAACTATCTGAAACTACTAATATTTTTGAAAAGTTAATAATTTACTCAGAAAACTTTTTATATATTATTTAGCACTGCAGATTTTAAACGATCCACTTGCAAAGTCCAATTCTACTCTTCTCCTTGCCATGTACACATATACAAGCACACAGCTCCCAAGGTTTTAAAGCTAAGGTCCTATTCATCACCCCTATTCTTCTCAATGGAACTTTGATGCTTCTAATTCCTCAAGAATAACCAAGAAACTTCCCCTGATATTAAACTGATCTCAAGAGCAATAAATTGAGGCTTCCTTATAAAAAAAATAAAGCCTCTTTACAAAAACAGCAGCTCAGCATGCAAGGTTGTTGTTCGTTGCCATCAAGCGAATGTAACTCAAACAAACCCACGTGCACAGTACAGAACTGCTCCCTAAAGTTTTCAAGGCTTTTGAAAGTAGACTGCCAGGTCTACCTCTTCCAAAGTGCCTCAGAAAGGGCTCAAAAGACCAATCTTTGGGCTGGTAGTTGAGTGTGTCCTTATACACAACTCAGAGACACCTATGCAGAAATGACCAAAACCAAACCCAATCCTACTGTCCAGTAGATTCCAACTCATGACAAGCTTCCATTGGATTTCCAGGATAGTAAACCCTAAATCTTTATGGGAAATGACTGCCTACCTCGTTCCTGTGGTGCAGGTGGTAAATTTGAACCACTGGCCTCTTGGTGAGCAGCCCAAATTTTCATGCAGAAATTGTTGTTATGTGTCATCGAGTTGGAATCGACTCATAGCGACCCTCCAGTGGATATGCAGAGGATGTAAACTGCATGGGAAAAGACTGCCAATATTACTCCCTTGAACAAGTGTTAAGTTCAAACTGTTTGCCTTTGGGTTAGCAGTGCAACTCCTTTACAAATAAGTTACTAGAGCTCCCATATGCAGGAATTAATTAGCCACGGCTAAACTGTCAGCATAATAAGGTCATTAACAATTTCTTCTTGCTTGGATCCACTTTTGGCACCAGCAGTCAGGAAATCAAGAGATGAGTTGCTTTACGAAAGTCTGCCTTCAGGGACCTGTCTAGGGTGTTGAAGAGCATTGATGTCAATCTAGAGACTAAGGTGTACCTGACCCAGGCCACGGTCTTCACAATGCATCTGAGAGCTGGACAATGACTAAGGATGATAAAGAAGAGTCAATGCCTTTGAGTTGTGGTGTTAGAGAAGTGTATTGAACATAACCTGGGCTATCAAAATAGTAAACAGATCTGTCCAAGAGAGTGTGAAACCAGGGTGCTCCCTGGAGGTACATATTTTGAAGCTATGTCTTACGTACATTGGGTATGTTGCGAGAAGGTATCAGTCCTTGGAGAAGGATATGCTTGAAAGGGTAGAGTAGGTTAGCACAGAAGAGGAAGATGCTGGATGATATGGATTGACAGTTACTATGGTAACGATGGCAGGTGTGTCAGGGACAGTGAGACTGGCTTAGGATAGAGCAAAGGTCAGAGCTATTGTTCACAGGGTTGCTATGAGTCATATCTTACTCCACAGCACATAACAAGAGCAACAACAAATTGACAAATCAGAGAACTATGGTGCTGTGAGGTCAGACAAAACCAGCTTTGCCACTTAAACTGTGTGACTTCTGGACAAATTAACTTTCCTAAGCTTCAGTATTCACATCCTTAAAAACAGGACAATTTAAGTGTCTGCTTCTGTAAGGGTTAACTGGATAAGCCAAGTTAACCTCTCCTACCAGTACTTGATAAACAAAAACCAACCAAGGGCCCTGCAGTCAAGTAAATTCTGACTCACAGCTTCCCTTCAACAGGTTTCTAAGGCTGCAAATCTTCATGGGAGTAGGCAATCCATTTTCCACCCAAAGAGTGGTGGCTGGAGAATTTTAATGGACAATCTTTTGGTTAGCTACACCACCAGGACTCCTATGAAGTCTAAAAGAACTAAAAAAATGAGAGCTACTATAGCTTTTACTTGACATTAAGTATTGACTGAGATGTTTATCAACATTTTAAAAGCACTTGTTCAAAAAAATTTTTAAAAAGCACTTGTTCACACCTAAAGAAAATACATAAACTATACAGTTATCAGTGTTGGGGACTTTCATTCACATAGGGTCGCTATGAGTCGCCTAAGACTCGATGGCACTTAACAACAACAACAACAACAACACAGTTATCATGATTTTTGTCATGCTTTCATAATTCTTTAATGTCTTCTGTAGAAATATTATTAAAGAAGCTGTTTTTATTTCAGCATTACTAGGAATAGGAGGAGGACCTGTATGAAATTTCTACATTTATTGGATACTTGTGCCAACCAATATAATTAATATACTAGAATGGTCCATTTCCTAAGAAAATATTTAAAATTTGTTTGTTTTCTGTCCTGATAAAATCACCACTATGACAAGGAGAATCTGTTTCATGGATAGATTATATAGTCACCCAACAAAGACTATTTTCTGCAATAGTTACCAGTATGTTAAGAAAATATCTACTAAATACAAGATCTTGTGGAAAAACTGTCATCACAGCTGTTGGTTAACAATAACAAGCTCTTTAGAAGTGGGGCTAAAGAAGAGGAACAGAAGCGGTAGCAAATAAAAAGTGTGACCGTTTTTTAGTCTGTCCCCTGTACAATTTCTTATAGCAGACAGAAAAAGCCTAGAAACAGGAATAAAGAGAGGAAAAGAAATTTCCTATTCAGAGGCTGAAAAGAGCCCAGAGTTGATCTCAGGGCAAAAAAAACCAAAAAAAAAACCAACCAAAAACCCAGTGATATCACAGAGGCATAAGAGGAATCAGGCATTTTGTCATTTATTCATGTGTAATACCAGTTACTACAAAACCAAAACCATCTCACCCTCTTCAGCATGACTGATATCGCTGCTCGGTGCAAAAAAAGATGCTAGCACACATTTATCAGGGGATAGCGCAAGTTCACACCAAGAAATATGGAAGACAACTATCTGGCCAACCTACTGGAAAAGGTCCATATTTATTCCCATTTAAAAAAAAAAAAAGATGATCCAACAGAATATGGAAATTATCAAACATTATCACTAGTCTTGCACGCAAGCAAAACCCTTCTGAAGTTTATCCCAAAACAACTGGAACAGTACATTAACAGAGAACTACCAGAAATACAAGCTGGTTTTAGAGGAGGACATGTCACTAGAGACATAATCACCAATGTCAGATGGATCTTGTTGGGAAGAATGGGAATCCCGGAACACTTGATTGTGCTCATGCAAAATCTAAACTTAGACCAGGAAATAGTCCTCAGAACTGAGCAAGGGGAATACTGCATGGTTCAAAATCAGGAAAGGAGTGCGTAAGAGATGCATCCTATCTCCATACCTTTTCAATCTGTATGCAGAACAGATCACTTGGGAGGCTAGGCTTTATGGGGAGAAATGTGGCATCAGGATTAGAGGAAGATTTATCAACAACCTATGTTATGCAGATGATACAACCTTGCAACCTTGCTTGCGGAAACTAAGGAAGAACGGATTCATTTGCTGTAGGTCAAGGACTGTAGTGTTCAATATGGATTGAAGCTCAACCTCAAGAAGACAAAGATTATCACCATTGGGCCAAGTAGCAGCACCATGAAAGATGGAGAAGAGATTGAGGTTGTTAATAACTTCAACTTAGTTGGATCCACAATCAACATTGTTGGCATCAGCAGTTAGGAAATCAAAAGGCAAACTGCATTAGGAAAATCTGCAATCAGGGATCTCTCCAAAGTGCTAAAGAGTAATGATGTCAGTCTAGGGACTAAGGTGAGCCTGATCTGGGCCATGGTTTGCAATTACTTGCTATGCATTAGAGAACTGGACAATCACCAAGGATGACAAAAGAATAGATGTCTTCGAGTTATGGTGCTGAGAAAAGTACTGAACATACTATGGACAGCCAAGAGAATAAACAAGTCTGTCCTAGAAAGCATGAGACCAAATTTCTCCTTGGAGGCAAGGACTTTGAAGCTCCCGCTCACATATTTTGGGCAGGCAGCCAGGAGGGACATGTCCTTACAGGGTTGAAAGGGTGGAGGGACAGCACAGGAGAGGAAGACCTCGGATGAGATGTATTGACCCAGTAACTAGGATCATGGACGTAGGTGTGTCGGAGTCAGTGAGACTGGCTCAGGTTAGGGTAGGCTTTAGAACTGTTGTACAGAGGGTCATTATGAGTCACAGGTGATTTGATGGCACATAACGATAATAACAGGATGTTGGAAACAAAGATAAAATAGATTAGATTTATCTAATTTATTTAATTAGATTTATCTAATTATTTATTAATTAGATTGTTGAAATCCAACAAGTGAGTGAAATGCTATTGCAGTAAACACTATTCAACCCTTTCTTCCCTGCCCCCACCCCAAAGGAGGTCAATGAAGATTATTAGTGAATAATATCTACCATTAAAAATCCTGGTGGTACAGTGACTAAGCACTGGACTTCTAAACACAAGGCTGACTGTCCAAATAATCTTAAGAGAAAGATATATAACTTGCTTCATTAAAGATCACAGCTTTGGAAACAATACGGAGTAGTTCTTCAGCGATTTCAACATTCTAGAATAGACTCCTCCATATAGTTCATGGTCTTCTAAATGACATACTATGAGAGACGGACAATGAATAAAGAGCTATCTGAGAGATAGACAATGAATAAAGATGAAAAAAGAGTTGATGCCTTTAAGCTGGTGTTGAAGAAAGTACTGAATATCCCATGGATTGCCAAGAGAACAGACAAGTATGTATTGTAGAAAGTACAAACATCATACCCCTTAGAGGCAAGAATGGTAAAATCTCATCTTAATGTTGTTAAGAAGGGCCAGTCCTTGGAAAATAACATCATGCTTGGAAAGGTGAGGGTCACGGAAAGAGAGGAAGACCCTCAACAAAACGGGCTGACCCCCGACTATAACGATGAGCTCAAGTATATCAGAGATAATGAAAATGGCACTGGAGAGGGCAGGATTTAGCTCTACTGTTCACAGGGTCACAATGAGTAGTAGAAGACTTGGTGAGTAAGCATAAGTTTAATACTTATAGGTTTGACCTGTTTTGGTTTAGGTGTGTACTGTTTCCCCTCCTCTGGAGCAATTCTACAAATTTAGCCAAGATCTATCTAAACCTCTGTAACAATTAGGGCATTCTTAAGCAACATGTATGCTCCAAATCTAGCAAGAACACATTTTAGCAAGAGAAAAGGGTTGGCTTTAAAGTAGTGCTAATTTATTTTTGGTTAAGTACTAGGAAGCAATTTGAGAAGCTAGACTTTATAATGAAGAATGTGGCCTCAGGATCTGAGAAGACTCATTAACAACTTGTGTTATTCAGATGACAAAACCTTGCTTGATACAAGTTAGGAGGACTTAAAATGCTTGCCACTGGAAGGCAGTTTCGCACTTCCTCAAAAAGCTGAACACTGAAATTCTGTAAGACTCAGCTATTCCACTAATTGTAATATACCCTGAGAAAGTGGAAACTGAGGCACAAAAGGAGATCTGTACACCAATGTTCATAGCAGCATTATTCACCATTACAAGAACTTGGAAATAGCCCAAATGTTCAACCACAAACAAATAGATTAAGAAATTATGGTATATTCACATAATGGAATACTTTGTAGCATGCAGAAGTAATGATTTTGTAAATTATTACCTAACTTGGGAGGGACTGGAGAGCATTACGCTGAGTGAACTAACTCAGTTACACAAGGATAAATATTGTATAAAACCATTATTGTAGAATAAGTATCCAAGAGGAGTGGGAGAGGTTAGAAGCAGAGGGATGAGGATGTGCAGGGGGGAAGGGGGATTAATCATGGGGCTGTACAATTTGTTGGGTGGAGGGATGAGGGAAATTGAAAGAATTTGTTCTTGAAAACAATGTATTTGAATTTTGTAAATAAATTAGTAGAAAATGAAAAAGAAAAAAGCAAGAACAACAAAAAAAGAACAACCAACTACAGCTTTCAGTATGGATTACATCTCAACATCAAGAAGACAAAAATCCTCACCAATGGACCAATAGATAACATCATGAGAGATGGAGAAAGACTGAAGTTGTCAAAGATTTCATCTTACTTGGATCCACAATCAACAGCTTTGGTAACAGCAGTCATCTAAGCATCAGACAGTGAATAAAGAAGAAAGAAGGTATCTTTGAGTTGTGGCACTGGAGAACAGTAACAACTATCCCATGGTCTACCAAGAGAACAATCATGTATTGGAGGGTGGGGCCAGGGTGCTCCCTGGAGACAGAGAGATGGTAAGCTTCCTCTCACATACTTTGGGCATGTTGTTAGAGGTGGGGCAAGTCCTTAGAAAAAAATATGCTCAGAAAAGTGGAGGGTCAGCAAAGGACAGGAACACCCTCAATGAGATGGATTAGTACAGTAACTGTAATAATGAGCTCAAGTGTGGCAGAGATGATAAGGATGACACAGGATAGGGCAGAGTTCAGAGTCATCATTCATAGTTACAGTATCGCCATAAGCGATGATCGACTAGACTTGATGGTGCTTAGGAATAATGGGTGACTTTTGATAAGGGCTATGAAGCAATATAGTAGAGTCACTTAGAGGGCTCCTTTAAGAAGGTCGATCTACCAACTGCGAAAAAGCATTTGGCAATACCATCTCAGACAGGGTTCTCAAAACAAAACTTTACCAAATAGTCCTGGGCCTACAGAAGAAAAAGACTGATAAATTAATTACAAGATGGGCAGAAGACATGGAAAGACTTTTCACAGAGGAAGATACTCAAATGGCAAATAGACACATAAAGAAATGCTCAAAATCACTGGCAATAAGAGAGATGCAAGTCAAAACCACAATGAGATACTATCTCATCCAGCAGCAGTGGCAAAGTTAAGTAGGGCAGCAAGCAACAAATGTGGAAAGATAGGAATTCTCACACGCTGGTGGTGGGATTATAAAATGGTACAACCACTCTGAAAGAAGTTTACCATTTCCTTAACACGTTGCCACAAATGATGGAAAAAAACCCCACCAAAACACGTGGTCCTAAGCATGGTCTCAATTTAAAAGTGTGCGGGAACATGTTAAAAAGTTGAACATAGAAACTCTATATGACCTAGCTATTCCACAAGTAGGAATATACGCCAAAGAAATTAGAACTGAGACACAAACAAAGATTCATACACCAATGTTTATAGCAGTGTTATTCACCATCACAAGAATGTGGAAAAAGCCCAAGTGTCCAACCAGAAATAAATGGATTGAGAAACTGTGGATCATTCACACATTGGAAAACTATGCAGCACTCACAAAGAACGATTTTGAAAAATACTACCTAACTTGGGAGGGACTGGAGAGCATTATGCTGAGTGAACTAACAGTCTCATAAGGACAAATATTGCAAAAGACCACTATTGTAAAAACAGAAGGATAACTAGTAAAACATGTATAGGAGCCCAAGGAGGGAAGGAGTGGGAGCAGACAGGTGAGGATGGGCAAGGGCGAAACCACAGGGTTTCACAGTTTGATAAGAAGAGGGAGGTGGGAAAGGAAATAGGAAGGATCTGGGTGAAAAGATGGGCAAGGTCCAATGGTGATTCATTTTATAAAACATAATGCACAAAAATGATTGCATGAAACACAGTATGAATGAAGAATATAGTGTGAAACACAATGTATATGAACTTTTTAAGCAAATCAATGGGGGGAAAAAAAAGAAAGTGGACCTAACCTAAGGCTGGCAAAATAAGAAACTGGCAATGATATTATGGTAGAATTAGAAAGGTAACTAGTAAAATGTATATGAGGATCCAGGGCAGGGAGGGTAGAAGAGGAGTGAGGAGGGCCAGGGGAGAAATCATAGGGTCATACAATCTGATGGGTAGAGGGAGGCATGGGTAAAGAAAATGGAAAAGATCTGGCGTGAAAAAGAATGTATACGAACTTTTTAAGTAAGCCAGTATAAAGTTAAAATTTTATTTTATTATTTTTAAAGAAACTGGCCATGGGGAAGGTTGGAATGGGAGGAGCAGCAGTATTCCAGACAGAGGCAGAGCATGTTTGAAGTGTCCAATATAGAGGAAGAACTAGGAGGAAACAAGTGGACAAAGGGGATGATGGGGAGGTTGGAAACTCAACATGGGGGGATCAATCAGGGCCTTGGAGAATTTGGATTTGCAATGGGCTACTCTCCATTCCTTCAGCTCTGACCACTTTCCTGACTCCTGTTTCACAGGGCGACCTAGTCCCCTCTGTTCCAGGATCAGGACAGGACAGGTTTCTCCAACCAAACACTTTGGACTGGCTGCTCCTTCTACTTGGAGGCCCTTCCCAGATATCCACGTGGCCGAAGTCATCACATCCTATAAACTTTGACTTGTAAAATCCCTTCTCGCCTTATTTTAAATTGCACTTCTCTGTGCCATTTTTCTCCAGTGTTACCACCATGTAATATATATACATATAAAGAGAGCTTTGGTGGCATAACACATTCCATACTGAGTTGCTAACCAAAACGTCTGAGGTTCAAATCCACCAGTAACTTAGCTTCGATGGAGAAAGATATATTCTTACCTATTCTATTCTAATTCTATTTTAATTCTATTCTTACTATTCTGTTTCTTACCATAATGATTTAGACTTAGAAACACACTGGGGAGTCACTATGAATCAGAATTGGATTTCTTTCTCTCTCTCTCTCACACACACACTGTGTGTGTATGTGTGTGTTTCCTTATTTCTCCTACTATACTACTACACTGCATGGTTAAAAATCAAGAAGAGGGTCCATCAGGGATGAATTCTGTCTCCATATCTTTTCCATCTGTATGAAGAACAGATCATCCAAGACACTGGGCTGTACAAGGAGGAATGTGACATCAGGATTGGTGGAAGAGTCATCAACAACATGCGTTATGCAGATGACACAACCCGGCTTGCCGAAACTGAGGGGGAACTGAGGCACTTGCTGCAGAAGGTCAAGGACTGCAGCCTCCTATATGGATTGAAGCTCAACCTCAAGAAAACAAAGATTCTCAGCACTGGGCCAATTGGCAGCATCAGTATGGATGGTGAAGAGATTGAGATAGTTAACAGTTTTAGTTTACTTGGCTCCAAAGTCAACACTCTTGGTAACAGCAGCCAGGGAATCAAGAGACGAATTGCTTTGGGAAAGTCAGCTGTGAGGGACCTCTCAAGAGTACTGAAGAGCAACGAAGTCAGGCTGGAGACTAAGGTGTGCCTGATCCAGGCTATAGTCTTCGCAATTCCGTGCTATGCATCAGAAAGTTGGACAGTGAATAGGGATGATGGAAAGAGTGTTGAATATACCATGGACTGCTAGGAGAATAAACAGGTTTTTCCTGGAGAAGGTGAAGCCAGAGTGCTGCTTGGAGTCAAGGATTATGAAGCTTCATCTGACATACTCTCGGCATGTGCAAGGAGGGACTGGTCCTTGGAGAGGGACATCATGTTTGGCAGAGTGGAGGAGCTGTGCAGAAGAGGAAGACATTGGATGAGATGGATCGATTCTGTGACTGGAGTGGTGGGAATGAGTGCGTTTGAGATGGCTAGGTTGGCACAGGACAGAATGGCGTTTAGGGCTCTTGTACATAGGGTCGCTATGAATCGTTGCAAGCGACTCGATGGTACATAACAACAACATACTACGACAGCTCTATAAAGGCAGTGTGTTTACTGCTCTATTTCTGATGACTAGAGTAAAATAAGTGCACAGAAAACATATACTTAACAAAAATGAAGGCAAACAAGTGGAAACCATTAGAAGGTTTGAGTTTACCTTCAACCTCAAAGACTCACCTTCAAGAGATCGGCTGCATGTCCAACTGCTCTCTAAATTCTACTTTAGCTCCCATCAGTCCAATTTCTACACTTTGGTGGTCTTTCAAAAGCACAAACGCCATCATATCATCCCTTGGAGAAGCCTTTAGAGACCACCCCACCACTCACCTGGTCCACCCTCTCTGAACAAAGCCAGAAGATTTTCAGAATGACCTGCTTCCTGCCAATGTCTTGCTACCTACAACTTACCTGCCATAACTGCAGCAACTTCTCAGTTAATCCACAGAGAAGTCTTACCCCAGAAGCTGCTCCAAACTGACCAACTTACCCTTCCAAGCTAAGTAAAAGCTCCTACCCTCCTGTAACCTTCTCTAGAAAACCTCCTCTCGCTGACTCCAGGTCTCTAACCAGATCTCGGACACTACCACCTCTAGTTGCCATTCCTGTTTCTGGACCCAAACTCCAACTCAGAACCTGGTGGGGCAGGTGGATATTCATTTAAGTGTGCAGAGCAGTTTAAATAATGCTTAATTGCCTATTCAGTTGGTTAGCTTCTCATCTAGATACTTTGTGAGGACAGATAAAATTCTTACTCTTAACATATTTTTAAGTGATGGATCTCCTGATATCCCTCTCTCTTCACAGCTCTAACAGGACACACCACCTTCGCATCCCACAATCACGTATTCCTCTGTGTGCAGTTACCTCCACACATGTTTCTCTTGCTACAATCGAAGACCGTTCCTGTTTCTATCCCAAAACAAATCGTGTGCTTGGGTTTGGGTATCATCTCTTTCTATATCACATCATGACTGCCCCTTTGTCATCACAGCTCATAAATTTCCCCCTTGGACCTGAATTACTCCAAGTAACAAACAGTATGTCCCAATATTGTTTTTTTTAAAAAAAGTTTTACCATCCCCCTCCCTTAATTCATGCTTCTGTCCTGCTATTTTCTCATTTCTCCATTCTCTATCTTTAAGCTATATCTCTACTCCCTCCGTTTCTATCATTTCAACCTTCCTCTGGTATCCGTCTCCCCAGCAATCCTGACTAAGAACCTTAATCAGGACCTGAATCTACAGTCTGAAGCCAGGCATCAGTTCTCCAGCCTTGATTTACTCTACTCTACGCCAGTGTCTGACACAGAGGATATCACTTTATCTTAAAAATATCTTCTTCTCTTGGATTCTCAACTTGGTTTTCCGACCATCTCACTGGACTCCTAATCCCAACTTTGTAGATTCTTCCTTACAATCTATCAATGCGGGGTAACCTGAGACTTCGTTATCGGCACTCCTGCATTCATTAGTGACACGCACACTTTAGGGGAACTCACCTAATCCCGTGGCTTTCAACACTAGCACCTCCTACCCAGGATGCTCCACCAAGCTCTGGAGAGTCTACACAGCCACTGGCTCCACAGCTAGAACAATGTCCACTAAGTACACAAAAAGCCAAAGCAGAGTTCTTGCCCAGCCTTTCCATATTCTCCACCATTTCTTAACTCATCAAAGGGCACTGATCCTCAAGCCCAGATCTTATCTTTCTCTCTCACTCTACACCTCGGTTTTCAATAAATTCTGTCAATTGTACTTAAGCGTATCCTAAACTAGACAACCTCTCAGCACTGTTGCTGTCATCACCGGAGTGTATATAAGTCAGTATCTAATCTCATCTTGTCAACTGGTCCCTCTCTCACCCCTCAAGCAATTCATTCATCACAAAGCGTCACAGATCTTCACACAGCAGGTGTTAGAGCCCACCAGTCTCCTGCTGAAGCCACCTCCCAGTAGCTTCTCATTACATGACAAGAAACTCAAATTCCTTACCTTGGCCTCTGTCACCTATAGCGAGCATCACTTCCCTTCACTCTTCTCCATATGCATTTCAGAGCCCAAGGACTTGCTTTTTCTTCTGTTTGAAGCACTATTCATTCAGATGTTCCAGAGGCCACTGCTTCTCATTGTTTCCACTCTCAGCTCAAACATTAAAGCCTCAGAAGTCTTTTTTAGTCACATTATCCAGGAATCATCCCACTCACAAACACCTAAACAGGCATCCAGATCATCAGCCTACTTCACTGGCATGTGGCGCCTAAGAGTCCTTATAAACCTCTGTGAATTAACTCTCTCTTGCTTTACCAGAGGGCAAGGCTTCTGCCTGATTTTGTCTCTTCATGTCCACGACTTAGCAGAGAAGTGGTACTTAGAGAGTAAGCACCACATGTCGTTCCTGGCCGCCTGCCTGCCTTTGGGACTATAGGGGAGCCTTCTCCTCTGTATATAGTTTATCCTCAAACTCTAGACCAGCATGAGGCACAAAGAGTGTCAAATGTTTGTGGGACAAAAGCTGAGTGAATGGTGTTGAAGCAAAGTAGCCAGAGGATTCTCAAGATAAAAACCATATTAGACAAAGTATCTTTGAGGCCTATCAAGAGTTTGGGTCAAAAAGTGAAAACGACCAAGCTGGGAAGTTTTAATCTTTTTTTTTTTTTTTAAATTTTAATCTTGTCTGTCAATTAAGTGCCCAAAGCAGCTGTATTAGCAGTCTCTGGCCACTATCCACTGCCCTAAGTCCAAAGCCTTTAAATGAAGATTTCAAAGCAGAGTAGGATTAAAAAGTAAGAGAACTTTCCTGTCTCACACTTCCATTATTAATTTTTTTAAATAATGAGCATATACTAATTTCTATAACAACATTTTCTACTAAAACATATCTGTCTATATGGTTTCCGAAGAGAACTTGTTATTGTTGTTATGTGCTGTTGAGTCGCTTGGGACTCATAGTGACCCTATGTACAACAGCCCTATACTGTGCTCTGTCTTGTGTCAATTGCACTGCTGTGTCCTGTGTCTCTGATACACCCATCCCGATTATCCCAGTCACTGAATCAATCCACCTTACAGAGAGTCTCCGAGAACTGTCTCATATGAAAAACAAAATTTCCAAGAATTGAAAAGGCAACAGTCTAGATATCCTCATCAGGTAGAAAACCCCCTATGACCACACACACACACACATACACTCCTCTTTCAATTTTAGGTAGGATCTGTCAGATATATGTCTGATCCATTCTCCAACTTAGTGAGGAAGATTAATTCTGTTAGCTATCATTTACCTCTCTGAATCATAAGAAGTGATTTGAAAAAGTATTACAAGAAGCTGTTTGAAGAAATAGTAACCATTGGCTTCTATGAGAGAAGCAAGTGCAACTGTGCACATGTAGGGGACAGCACTGGGCTTCTTCCTGCCAGTCAAAAGAGAGGATGAAGGAGGAAATAAGAAGTCTCAATTTCTGGTTCTCATTTTCACCAGGATCCAAGAATCACTGAAGCAAGGTTTGTGAGCTACACTCTATTCTCCTGGCCATGCAAAGCTTTCCCCTCCCTGCAAACATGTCTGATAGAAGAAAATTAGCCATTTCCCTTTCTGCTGCTCCCGGGAGAGTCCTGGCTGTCCCTGGCATCACCATGTACTCACCCATACTGCATTTTCAATACAGATAAAAACAAAATCAGTAACTAACATTTACTGAGCAGTTAATAAGCTAAGCATTGTACAAAGTACTTAACCTCCATTATGTCATTTAATTCTCCCAAACACTATGCAACACTATCGCCATTCTACAGCTAAGTCAACTAGAGCTGGGAAAAGCTGTATCCTTTTCCTCATTTACTCACCTACTCAAGCTGAGATTTAAAACCAGTTTAACTTCCCAACTAGAGTTCCCAATACTCTTTAGTGTTTTAAGCTGCCTGGAGCTCTGGTGGTATCATCCACAGTAAGGTAGGTGCACAGCTAAACCAAAGGCCAGGTGTTTCTGCAAGTTCCTTGGGAAAAACAAGCAAAGCTTCCTCCTACTGTGATGTATGGCCTCGGAAGCCCAGTGAAGCATCACTATGAGTTGACATCGATTCAACAGCATCGAGTGTGGTGGTTTTTTTCTGAGATATACTTATTATAAAGAATCCCTTCTTCCCTTGACAGCATATCCTAAGAGAATAGCACACATGGAACACACTTTGGGAAAACAGTAATTTAAAGCAGGGCCTCGCTGACACCAAAACAGAAGATTCAGACAAATACAGAATGAATTGGGGGGAAAAAATTTTAAAAACCAAAAAAAACAACAAATGGCAATGCAAGGACTCATTCATAAAGTGAAACTTCCTGACCTCAAATTCAAAGGACTAAATATCCTTTATTCCAAAGCAATACCCCTTTACACCATTATGATTATAGGTAAGAGAGATGGATGGCTTAAAATGCTGGTAACTCTAAGGTTTGTTATGCCCAATTTTAGACATTTTCTGGCTTAAAATATCAAAGCCTAAGAACCAGTGGTTAAAAATATCCTTTTCATTCTACTATATTGCTAGAGTTCAAGATTATGAAAACAGTTTATAATTTAAGAAAGAATACTTTAAGATTACAAATGCAGCTGATCCTAAATAAACTATAACTTTGCACTGGCCATGTTTACCTACAAGTGAAAAAGCATTTCATGTTAACTGAGTCTTTAATACAAAAAGGATAAGAATACTTAATCTAGTTTTATGTTATAAGTGGCTAAAATCACTCTTCTCCTCCTCTGCTCATTTATAACAATCCCTGCTGTAAAAGAGGAATATTAATGTAACCTTCTGCCTTTTTCACTAAAGTACAGTAATTCCAACTGTTAAGTTGGCTCCCTTTTCTTCTCAGAACTTCAATCACAACATACTTTCATAATCAGAGGGGCACACTTATTAGAAATACTGCTATAAACTTTGAGTATCAATGTGATTAAAAGCAATCTTACCCTGAAATGCTATTTAAATAGTGAAATTTCACTTCACCCTTTTTAAAGGATTTTTTTTTAAGGCACATATCCCAGATGATTGTGTTTGCTATCTGCTGGAATCTTAGCTTTTATGTAATCTTTTTAAAGAGCCAATTATTTCTAATGCAAACTGCACACACCATCCTTCCCACCAAAGAAAAGATGTTCTGAAAGAATTGCTACATATGACATACGCTTTTTCAAAGCATAGCTATGGAAAGTGTCTGATATTCTGATTTTTAAAATTTTCTTTAAGATCAGCATTTCAGCAAAGCTATTGTTAGCAAACACAATGAGACCAGCCCAAGCCCCTGAAACACAGGTAGGCACATTGGGCTGGGCTCGGTGCTGCGGAGTGGCCGTGCACATAGGATGAGTCTCAGCGAGAGGTCTTGCTTAAATGCTTTTCAACTTTGCTAGGTATCTCCTTTCCCTAAGTCTCAGTTTCCTGACATGTAAAATGATGATGTCTCTCATAGGATTTCTGTGACGATTACATACAGTAAAACCTGTCAGCACACAACAAACATGCTAGTAATCCTGAGCTGACCACATACGTACATGAACTGTGTGAGACACGCACACCAGGAAACAAGATTTCCTACTAAGGAAGACATGAGGCCACATTACAACATGCAGATCAGACTCCATAATGCTGAATAAACTTCTCACCCTTCCCTCCCGAGACCAGAATCACCCAGAACAGTAAATGTAGCACAGTTTGGGAATCCAATTCCACTGTTGTAATGTGCACGGACTCTCCACAGAGAGGCCTAGAGGGCTCAGGAATTCAGTATGGACTGTGTTATAGGTGTTGTAATCTTCAGAAAGCACAGAATCATCACAATACTAGATCTAAGAACACTGAATGTTTTGTCAATCAAAATGTTGTGTTTCCTGGAGACTCCACCTTCTATCTTCCAAGTCCTGTTAAAGTGATTCCACTTCTCTAAGTTCATTCGTTCACGGTCAAAGATTCTAAAGGAACAGAGTCATATATGCTTCTGAAAATCCCATGAAGAGCTACCCAGACTCTTTCGCCAGAAATTTACCAACCACACAGGGGCTTAACAGGCCCCAAATACTGCCCTTCACATTCTAAGCCTCTTGGAAGCTAAGAGAAGAAACATTCTGTTGTGGCTCTATATTAAAATTATACTTAAACAAGTATATATACCCTCGAAATGTAAAACTGAACGACGACGAGGGACACTTCAGGAACTTTCTTACTCCATATATTTCCTTCTATCTCAGCTCATTTCTTTAATCCTGAATTAACTTTGGTTTTGAAATACTGAACTTTTTAATTTTTGACACTCCTCCCTCAAAATAGAAAGCTCAAAAACAACCAAACAAGAAGAACCCTTAAGTCCCATCCTGCAGAATGGATTTCCTTCTACTAATCAAGGCATTGATTACAATACAACAGGGGCTAGCAAACTTCTTATGTGGAAAGCCAAAGAGTAAATATTTTAAGGATAGAGAGCATGATCTGTCTGTCATACCTACGCTACTGATAACGGTATCAATAAAACAGCTGTGCATAGTAAGTAAATGAACGGGAATAACTGTGTTCAATAAAATTTTATTTATGGATACTCATATTTGAATTGATTAACATTTTCTGGTGTAAAAATAGTTTGTTTTCCTTTAATAATTTAATAAGATAAACATTTTCTTAGCAATGTTGCAGGAACCCATGGACTATAGTGTGCATTAGAATATACAAGATGCCATAAGGGGAAAACCCATTGTTGAAGTGTCTGTTTGATATACTTAAAACTCATGCAGAACTCTCTAGTAGGAACTACACACAGACACTGGCCACCAGGACTCTGGCCACGGCCACTGTAGTGCTTGTTGTTTGTTATGTGTCGACTAGGACTCAAGAGTGACCTTGTGAACGAACAATAGCTTTGAACCTTGCCTTATCCTGAGCCCACCTCACCATTTCTGACACATACGCTACCACTACACCAGTCACTGTATCTGTCCATCTCCTCCAGGGGCTTCTTTTCCTGCACTGAGAGCTGACTATCTATAAAAGGCTCACCTGAGAGGGTTGTCCACAAGGTCACACTGATAACCCGCAGAGGGCAGTTTCCACCCACCAGTGGCTCCTCAGGAGGAGGATGGGCAATTTCTTCCCCTGTGAAAACCTGCTGGAGGGTCAGCTATGAACTGATTCCAACTCGATGGCAGTGAGTTCTGAAAGACTGAAGAGCTCCTAAACCATGGATTCACGGCTGATGAGCCCTCCAGATGACTCAATTGCAGGTTAACACTCACATCTCACTGGTTTTCCATCTGAGGCTCAGTCTGGATTTCTACTTGAGCTGTAGAAAGACTGTAAGCATGGTTACTTTACACATTCATGGAGATCAGAAATGGTACCCAGCTTTCCTCAAAAGAAAAGCCAAAACACATAAGGGTCTACTTTGCAAGAAACAAGTTCATGGAACCATTAACAAAAGCAGTAGAGGGGTAAGAGAAAAGGAAAAAAAGATACCGTATCCGAAGCTTGCTTTACTGGTATCTCGTTGGTTCTGACTCATAGCGACCCTCCATCTGGCTTCTGAAACTAAGTCTCAACATTAAGAGACCACTCATCCTTCTCCCCCAAGCAGCAGCTGGTGGATCCAAGCTGCTGACTTTTCTATTAGCAGTGCTCCATGTTAGACACTGAGCCACCAGAACTCCCTCACTGAGGGGAATGTGTGGAGCTGAAATCACATCAAGCTCTGATTTACTGATTTTTTTAAGATGAGAGTTTATATTTTCTCTCCTTTTGTGTTTCAAAGGAGCTCTGGTAGCCTAGTAGGTAAGAAGCAGTACTGCCAACCCAAAGGCAGGCAGTTTGAATCCACCAGCCGCTCCTCAGAAGAAAGCTGGGTACTTTCCTCCTACGGACCTTACAGCCTATGAAAACAGGGTGGTCAGCAATGAGGCGGTTCCCACTAAACAATGACAATGTCTATGTTTCAAAATGTCCATTAAGAAAAAGGGAGAAAACCTATAGAAAACATTCTCCACTACAGAGGTTTAGGTCTATAATTCTCCTAACAAGTACTCAGTACAGATATCCATTAGTTTCCCGTTAACTGCTTATGAACAATTATCTCCCCACAAGGAAGAAAAAGTGGTATTGTTGACTCAGTCTGTGCTGGCTGAGGCTACCCACATTCCTTTTCTTCTGAGTACCTGGCTCTAGGTGCCAATCAACAACCTCCTTTTTTCTTGCTTAAGACTCAATTCTAAGTTCTTTTCAATATGACTATCTCCCTGGGTTCCCAGCCTACAACCTTGCCTAAATATCAGAGATAAGGGAGGTGGTGTCCTATCTTTACCCTTTCTGGAAAGTGTAAAGTGAGTGCTAAACACAGGACTGTGCAACAGGAAACACTGAGAGACAGCCTCTGGCCTCCCTCAGGCCCACCCTTTCTTTTTTTTTTAACCCTTTCTTTTTTTCTTTCTTTTAAATCACAACTTCTTTCTTAGAATCACATTATACTGTAAAACTGGTCATTAGAACCTTTCACCCTTGAGTCACTCAATTCAATCTTTCCTGTTGTCCAATTCATTTGAACAAAAATTCACTAAGCACCAATGGTGGGGCAGAAGCTGAGTATATCTCAGTTAACAAGCTCCAGCCTTCAGGAAGTGTACTCTAAATGAAAAGCTATCATATAATATAAAATCTCCAATGATGATAAGTAGAGTTTGGAGTAAGGAAAGCTCAGGGTACTTTGAGGGTAGATAACAACTGGATTTAAGTGAGTGACTGCTTCCCAAAGAAAATGTTTTCAAATTGCACATCTCGTACAATGAAATTATTTCTATCTTTATGTGTATGTGTAGATATACATACACAGACATACAATATGTATACTTAAATATTTATGTATGTATATACCTAGCTGATAGACCCGGTGGTATAGTGTGCAGGGCCTTGGGCTGTTAAGTGAAAGATGTGCAGTTTGCATCCAGAAGCCACTGCCCTGAAATATGGGCAATCCAAGTTACTGCCTTGGGAAGCTGTTAAGAGAGTCAATACAAATGCACTGGGCTTGGTTTTTAGCTTATAAATAGTTTTATACACAGATTTGAAAGACAGACACACACACTCTGCCATCAAGTCGATCCCGTCCACAGCGACCCTCTGGGGAGGAAAGAACTGCCGCAGAGGGTTTCCAAGGCTGTAAACAGTTATGGAAGCAGATGGCCTCACCTTTCTCATGCTCTCTGCTATGAAATTAAGGTGCTGACTTTAACTATTGAGGGATTTGACTCTTTAAGGCTCCCTTTATATTCAGGTGTTAATCAGTGTATTCATACTGATTAATTTTCACTGAATATAACTTAGTTAAATCTATAATTTTGCAAATGACCATGAGGAGAGAAAAAATGATGAGAGTTATAAAAAAGGCAAAATCCATTATTAAAATTTTTTGCCAACAAAATGAATTATGCTGCCAAGTTACAAAAGCAAACAAGCAAAAGAAAATTCTGAGATAAAAATTAGGTGCACCTCTAAACTAGAACTGAAATTTCATCCTATTTATTTGAAATCTTGTGCTAATAGAAAGGCAGGGGCATCAGCTATCCAGAGTTAATTCTGACCCCTCGTGAACCATGTGAGTCAGGGAACTGCGCTCCATAGGAGTTTGGTGGTAGATTTTTCAGAAATTGCTCACCAGACCTTCCTCTGAGGTTCTAAGCAAGCAAGTTGTTTGTTTTTGACTTACAGACTTGAAATGAAAGAAAAGATTATAACTAGTTGGTAGAAAGACTGGGGATGATGTATTAGCCAAACTACAAACAGTCTCATTTCCATCTAAATCATTAGTTCCAATCTTCTCCCATAGCATCACCCTCGGGCAGTGCTGCTAACAGAGAAGTGGACAAAATAATTTACAGAAAGAATCATCATCCACTGAAAACCCTATATGGATGTGCTTCTCCTCTGAAACACACGGGGTCCCACAGAACCGATGGGACATGATGGTAACTGGTCTGACTTACGGCTCCTTTAACCTCATTCAAAGGAACCCTGGTGACACAGTTTTTAAAGCAGCCAGCTGCTAACTAAAAGGCTGGTCATTCAAGCCAACCGGTCGCTCCTTGGGGAGAGATGTGGCAGTCCTCCTCTATAAGTACTACTATGAGACTGCTAAGCAAAAGGACTCAACCACAGTGAGTCTTGGATTTCTGTCACTGACCAGCCTATCCACTGATGTCAGATTTTAAAAATCCTCATTCAGATAAAGATAAAAGTAGGAAATTAATCAAATCAAAATGTATGAACAGCCGAAAGGCATATGGTAAGAAGTATGATCTTACAATTGTGAGTGTGAGTTACTTCCCATACCTGTGGCTGTCAAGTCAATTCCTACTCATGGGGTCTCCATGATCACAGTAGAATTGGGCGCTCTCTGGTTTTCAACTCCTAATTTTTCAAAAACTGATTGCTAGCTCTTTCTTTTGAGGTGTCTCTCACTAGAGTCAAACACCTAACCTTCCTGGTAGTTGTCCAGCACATTAACTGTATTCCGTCTATGTCTACATTTTGTTTGAAGTCATACACATGAAACTCCGGAATACTCTTTTTTTTTTTTGTTGGAGAAAAATCTTAACCAGAGAAAACAAGATATAACTATCTGATAATTTTTTTTATAATATTAAAATGTATTTTCACAGCAGCCATAGATGGGTAGTTCGATAGCAGAGGATAAGGGTTCACTGCTTAAAATAGGTTCTTAAACGGCCCAGATAATCCAGAGTCACAAACAAATCAAGAACTGACTGCATTTAAAACTCCACCGGAAACAAGCATATGCAAATTCTGGGCATCCTGATACCTATCAACTTTCTAAATGGCTAGAGCAGCTAAAAGAAAACAAAACAAAACAAAAAACACATCTCTAGTGAAGACTCTAGGGAGTGCTTGCAGCCTAGTGGGAAGAAGCTGCACTGCAATCCTGAAGGCACACAGTTCGAATCCAAACCGCCAGCTGCTCCAAGGGAGAAGGATGGGCCATCTCCTCTCATATGGTTTACTGCCTCTGAAAACCCACCAGAGGGTCAGCTACGGGTCAGTTCCAACCTGATGTACATAACAACAACAGTATAGATTCTACGGAGCTCGGTGGCCTCATGCAAAGACCCTGTGCTGCAATCCTTCCTAGAGGCGGGATTTTTGTTTTGTTTTGTATTAGCTACTCTAGCCATTTAGAAAGCTCTGAATTGGTCCTGACTCAACAGCACACAACAACAGTAAATACTAGAGGCGCTCTGGCAGCCTAGTACAAGGGGCTGAACTGTCAACCCAAAGGCATGTGGTTTGTATTCACCAGCTCCTCTGAGGGGGAAAAAAAAGAGCCATTTCCTTCCATGCAATTTACAGCCTCTGAAAACCCACAGGAGGGTTGACTGTGAGCCAGTTCTCCCTCGATGGCACATAACAGCAACAGCAACTAACAAAGACTAATAATCTGATAGGTCAGAAACAAAAGAATCAGATCTCAAACAGGCTAGTGGTTCAAATCCTGCAGCTGTTCTAGGGAGAAAGATGGACAGTTTACCACTGTAAAGGTTTACAGCCTCAGAAACCTGATGTAGAAGTTACAATAGACTCAACGGCAGTAGGTAGTTAAAAGGTTTAATCTCTTTATAAAAATCCTACTGATAAAGAACTGTAAACACAATACTATACATAGAGAAAAACCGAATCTAAGACATGAAATTTGGTTGGGTTTTACCCAACACCAAGCTACCAGTGAGACAATAACATACTTACTCATGTTCTACAGGGGACTTACCAATAATTAACACACAGGTTTTGCACAGAACCTGGAAACTTTTTATGAGAAACATATCGATACCCAGAGAATGAAAACAAAGGGGTAAGTGCAGGTCAAGGCCTCTAAAGCTCAACTCCAAACGCTTCCTATGAAGAGTTGCCACCTAGTGATTTTAATTTTTCAAGCCCAGGCGGCCTGCCAATTCAACACTAAAACCGGACTAACAACTGATTTTTCCTATTGCAACATCATCAAGTCCTATGCTTTCCCTCTCTTGCCTCAGTTCTCAAACAGCAATCCTCACTTTCAAAGTCAACAGCTATATTTTATGCAAATAAAGCAGGCAATGCCCACTTTGCATTAGCTTCTTATAAGAGATATACCCGCTAACTACTGCTGATTCTCAAACAGACCCACAGTCAGGTGTCTAAGGCTGTCAATTTGTATGGCAGGAAACTGTCCCTCTTTCCCCCTGGATCAGCAGCAGTGGACTGGAACCACTAACACTTCAGTCAAGCAGTATAACCTCCAGAGTTTTGATGTTACATATGCAAAAATACAGTTATTTGCTTTAGAATTTAACCCAACTAGAAACTTGGGTAAAGGTATCACTGGTATTACTCTATGTTCTATGAGGTCGATAAGTGGGCAACTGAAAGAACACAGAGAAGAGCCAAGGGTTAAAAAGAAGCATAGGTGAGAACACTAATGATAGAGCAATACTGACGTAAACAAAAACTAAAATGCTCTAGTAGCCAAAACTCTTCCTATTCTTGGGCTGTGGACAATAACTGATAAAATAAAGAGTTACAGGTGAGAAAGAAAATTGTACCAGAACATATAAATTCACTTTTATAGATACCAAACCTCTCTTAGTATCATAACCTCACTGAAAAGAAAAACTTGAAAGTGAACCTGAAGTTGAACAGGTGAACGGGGCTCAAGCACTCCTTCCTGACTCGTGTGCCTAGACTTGGAGCTGACAATAGACAACCAAGGCTGACGAGTCCAAGGAGAATTTTAACTGCTGGCGTGACCTGACAGTTCCCAGGAGTTGCTAACACTTTCATTTGAAATCATACCTTTAGTTACAAATATTTCCATAAAGTATCCTTTTTACAAAACTATTTTATTAAAAACTCACAAATAATTAAATTCTTATTGATACAGGCTCTAAAAAATATTTCACAGTGTAAATTTATGGATTTTTCTTTCTTGAACTTAGCTGCTCACACAAACAAAAATAAACAGACAAAAACTAAGTCTACTCCTTGGTGGTGACAATTATTTCGTAGTGTCCCAAACTCTGTGCAGACCTTTGTCCTCTCGTTACAAACAAGTACCACTCCTAAATCTGCCTTTAAAGTAAATCTGTAGGTTAGTTGGAAAGTGTATTTTACACCTAAAATTTGTCTTTGTACCTTTCTATGTATAACAAACATTAAACTAATAAAAATCATTTGCTACTATAGCCACTGTATGCACCTGAAATTTCTTAATAGGTTTTAATGAGATTGTTAGTGTCTACGGATTGTGGGACATCAGTAACCAAAGGCCTGCTTGTTATTTTAGCTTGCAGAAATAAGACGACACAGGTATAATTGCTGCTTCTTCCCTAATCAAAATTCATACTGATGCCAGCCTAAAATTTCAGGTGACATGGTTTCCCTCCCAGGGCATCCCCATAAGCACTTGTACATATGCTTTCTAAAGCTGAGAATTCATTCATTACTGTGTTTCTCCTTAAAAGGGTCAGTCCTAAAGAGATGTAGGTTAAACAGACAGCCTAGTCCCAGTGCTCATCACCCAGCAAGGAAAGGATGGCTGCAGTCCGGTGAGCTAGCTGCCTGGCAACTGTCACTCAGGCTGCACTTCACCAATCCCAAATCCCAAAGGATGGACCCCAGGAAGCTCCCCATTACAGGTCCAGAAACCAGTTTTCCCAAGGCTTTGCTCCTGCCTCCTGAGGAGCATCCCAGGGTGGGGTTAAGAGTCAGTGATGTGGGTTGAAGTTCAGGTCCTGGTACAGCAGGGCAAGAAACTTCCCCAGGACTTGGAAAAACTCTTATCAGGGGGGCTGGACTCACCTTCGCGACTGAGCCCCATGACTTCGCGGTTTTTCCCAAACTCCTTGAAACTTTCGTCCAATTCCGTCCCTAGGAGATACATACACACAGGAGGAGGGTAGAGGCAGGTCAGTGGCCAGAATGTGACGCAGGCTCACGCACGCACAGGGTAGGTGTGGGCACCTCTGCATTCCCCAAGCTGGCGATAGCATCTCCGACCCCGAGGGGGCGGGCCACAGGTCAGCTGGGGGAGGTGAGAGGAGGAGGAGGAGGAGGAGGGAGGTGGAGGCGTGGGGAGAAGGAAGGCATGGACACTCACCGTCCTTCGTAGGAAGTTTGGAAGCCTCGACCCACAGATTCCACGACTGTCCCAGCATCGCGTCGGGGCTGGGCAGGGGCCTGCGCTCCCCGACGGTCGCCATTGCGGTGGCGGCGGCCGA
>NW_006399882.1:4016146-4023105 GCF_000299155.1 Elephantulus edwardii | reverse complement strand
CCCCGGGCCGGGCCCGGCGCCCCCGTCCCTTCCTTCCGTTCGCGCGTCCGTCCGAGCGCGGCGCCCGGCTGGCTCCCTTAAGCGGAGGCGCCTCCCGCAGCCTCCTCCCCCTCGCCGGTCCCTCCCTCTCGGCGGCTCCGGCGAAGTTTGCACGTCAAGCCCCCGGAGCGGAGCCAGGGCGAAGTCGGAAACGCAGCCACCTCCGGGGGAGCTGGCTAGCAGGGCCCGGGGCGCTCCCGCGGGTCTCCGCCTGGTGCCCTGCAGCCCTGGGGCAGCGTAGGGCCGGGGAGGCACGGCCGCGAGGGGCACTTTCCTGGTTGCTTGCATGGTCCTTCAGCTGTCAAAATCCTCAATGGGAAGCTACCCGACCGGATGGAAACCATTTGCAGACACAGAAAAGCAGCCCAGGTGTGTCCATTCAGGTGTCCACCCCAATGCCCCTGTGAGCACGAGGCTGCCCACGTGTGTGCCCTAAGCCATTCACTGTGTGTTGAGTGTGTATGTGTGGTAGTGGTGTCCCTCTGTGCGTCAGAGGGACCTGAATACCTTTGTCCAGAAAAGAGTGAACCATGAGATAGTGCAAGTGGGAGTGGAAATGAATGGCAAACCGACGTAATCTTTAATTAGTACCCAAAGACAGACAGCATCCAAAATTTTTCTATCTCGTTGCTCCTGGAAATAATTCAATTTCCATGAAAATGAAAGGAAAATAATTGCTATTTCGAATTCTAGTTGTTAATATCTTTATGGATGTCTTCGTGAGCAAGGAGAAAACTCAGGGTTTAAGGGAATGTGTGGAATTGCTAGAAAACAGTTTAAAAGATACTATTTTCTCATTCTTCTTACTAAATAAATCATTTGGCACAGAAAACATAGAAACCGTCCCAATATAGACATAGACAGGAGAGCTCTAGTGGCCTGCTGGTAAGGATCTGCGCTGCAATACCAACGACAATTGGTTCAAATCCACCAGCTGCTCTGCAGGAAAAGGATGGGCAATCTTTATCTAATGAGATGAACTGCCTCTGAAAACCTCCTGGAGAGTCACCTAAGGGTCAATTCCGACCTGTACTTGAGGGTACACAACTACCACCACAGGACAAGCTTTTGCTTGTAATTCACTTATTAGACGCTATCAAATAGACTAAGACTCACAGTGGCCCTACGAACAACAGACCTGAACCTTGCTCTACCCTGTGCCATTCTTATCATCTCTGTCATACTTAAACCCACTGTGGTTGTCACTGTGTCAATCCATGTAACACAGACTAATGTGATATGGTAATAGACTAAGGCTGTGAAAATAAAAAGAAAACCTTACTTAATGAACTAAAAGAGTTGCAAACCAAACCAAGCACTCAGTTAAATGCTGTTAAATTTCAACGAGATAATGAAAATTTGAAACTTGTGACAAAAACAGTGATTCCGATTATCGTGCTTCACCCGACAGTAGTGTCTACTTAGGTGAAAATAAAGTGGATTTCTTTCTTTTTTATTCACAATATCTTGCTGATAGAGGTCACAAAGTTTAAATGGCAGAAACAGAATGCTTTTAATTATAAAAATAAAAAAATATTATAACAACCCAAACTCAGGCCTTCAGTGGATAGATTTGTTCAGGGTTCAAAATGTCAATGTTTACGTAGGGAGAAAGATAGATAAAATTGTAAAAGTAAAATATACATATTATGGACTTTTTAATTTTTAAAATTTATAAATACTTTTGTTTGGCTTTTACCCTTGAAATGATGAAAGTTCCATGTCCTTATCTGAGAAGTAGTTAAAAGAAAATAAGCAAAATATTAGTGGAAATAATTTTTAATCACTCATTTCTGAAAATTTAACTTCTTATATTAATGCATCAAAAAGAAAAATTTAAGGGTAAAATACATCATTCTTTTGACAAAAGACCTCCTAATTCTTAATATCTACCCCTATCTGGATGTCTCAATGTAGACTTTCAAGTTTTCATTCATTCATTCCAAATAACTGAAAAGTCTGTATAATTACATGAAAACATTGTTGAATTAATCATCTAGGGTAAATAAAAATTTGGATTTTAGCAGCATTTGGAACTATAATTACAAACAGAAGATTGCATAGCTCAGTTACACAGACATCCGAGAGCATGTCTGATCTCTGAGAACACTGGGTGGGAACCAGAATATAGAGAGAGGAAGGTACATATATAGTCTCACATTGAAGGACAGCTCCCTTTTTCACAGGTAAAAACATTTAAGATCCACGGATTCTAGATAATGAGGTCAGTATAGAAATGTAAAGTACATCTTCTATCCTAATTTCTGCTTGGTAACTCTCTCCCTCTCCCTCACTCTCATTTTTCTCCTTCAGGTTTTCATTGATTTAATGAAGAAAACACAGCAGGGATTAAAATTTAAAAATAAATACCAAGCATATTTTTACCATTGTGTTAGTTACTAAAGGATATTATAACTAATAGTAACTATCAATTATTGAGCACCTGCGTAATGTCAGGTATTATACATATCTCATTGTCTTGAATTATATTCACAATTGTATAAGGTAGGGAACCCTGATTGCCTAGAGGCAAGAAGCTGCATTGCAATCCCGTGCGCACATGGTTCAAATCCACCAGCTGTTCGGTGGAAGAGAGATGGGTAATCTCCTGTGCAGTTCACTGCCTCTAAAAATCCACCAGAGGGTCAACCATGGGACATTTCCGAATCTATGGTACACAACAACAACACTATGTAAGGTAGAAGTTTCATTATTTCCAATTTACAGACAAAGAAAATTAGGGAGGCCTTTGGAGTTAGTCTTCCTTAGGTCGAATACTAACTCCTCTCCTTAGAAACTGTGTAATGTTGGACCTGTTACTTAAAAGTGAGCTCTGGTGGCCTAGAGGTAAGTAAGGAGCTGTGGTGCAATCCAAAGGCCCAAAGTTCAAACCCACCAGATGCTTCACAGGAGCAAGATGGGCAATCACCTCCTCTGAAAACCTGCTGGAGGGTCAACTATGAGTCAGTTCCAACTCGATGGCATATAGCAACAACAATTTGTTAAATGGAGATGAAGCTAGGCTTCTCATAAGGATTATAGGAAAAGATCCATGGAAAGAAAGTATGTGGTAAATAAAAAGGGAAAAGAAAGTACTTGGTATAAAGCGGGACACAGAATTAAAGTTGAAATAACCATCATTTAACCCAATCTTTATCTGAGAAATTTGCTAGCAATCTGAAGGGAATGACAAGTAATTCATGGCAAACCTAAGCCAAGCCCAACCTTCTGAAGTCAGGTTGATTCTGACTCATAGCAAGACAGAGCGCCCCACTTGGTCTCTAGGCTGGAATCTCTTGGTGCCCTCTTTCTCTTGCAGAACAGCTGGTGAGTCTGAACTGCTGATCTTTTTGCTCTCAGCTGGTGATTTAACCACTGTGCGACCAGGGCTCCTGATTTCTGCTAAGTCTCCACCAATTCTCATCTGTAACAATTCTCATCTTTACTACACTCTTTCTTCACCCATAAGAAAGCCTTACTCCTTTCTAGAACAGGTAGTTTAGGGGACCCACAATTCCACAATTAGTGTGTTTCCAAAATGTTTGAGTAAGTCATTGATAAAAGTCAAACTGCAAGCTGAGGAAAAGCAGTACTCTGATACTCAAAGGTGGGCAATATCAAAACCCTTCCTTTCCTTTCCAGGGGGTGTTGGTTATAAACAGAGTGTGTGACAGAAATTGGAATACTTAGGTTTATCTCCTATGAGTCAGTCAGTTCTGACTATTAGCGGATGTCCATCAGCTTTCGGAGGCTGTAAATCTTAACAGAGGAGACTGTCCGCTGGTCATTTTCCTTCAGCGGAGCTGCTGGTAGTTGGAAACACCAGAGAAGCTTGACTTTTTGGTTAGCAGCCCGACACATCATGGACTGCACCACCAGAGTGCCTTAAAGAACCTGACAACTTCCATTACCCCCTCTAGACCAAACAAGTAGAAAATGGTCCACACAATTTATATTCATTTAATGCCATATTTAACACGCCTTGTATGAAATCAACCAGCTCTCCTGCCAGTGTATCTCTGATGACATCTTACAACTGTAGGAACTTTCATGTCTGTCTGTGCATTTAAATGATTTATAAGGTTTTGAATAACGAAGATTCAACTTATTAAAAATGTCCTGAATGCCTACCATGTGCCAGGCACTTTGCTAGGCCCTGGGTGAGTAAAGCATAGTCATTTGCCCAAGCATATCTGGAAAGTGGTAGGTTAGGGAAGTTTTTAAGTTCATCAAAATGCTTTTAAGAGAAGGCTATTGTTAACAATTAGGCTTAAGAACTGGGCTGTCAGAAATGAAATGCTGCCAGATTCTGAGCATTTCAAACGTTCCAAAGATGTATTTAAAATATGGTCTTACTTCACCATCCAAATTTAGGAATGTTTCCAGTAGGTGCCAAGGGTAACAAGTCTCTTTTTGCAAAAAGGATTCTTTGCGGGCAGATTCATTGTAAAATGTGTTTGTTCAAAGGCATCACTAAGAAAAAAATAAAACAACAACAACAAAACCCAAACAAACCACCCACAGATCTTTAATGCTAGTTTAATGTAAAATGGCTGAAACGGTCCAAAAGTTTTTTTTGTTGTTTTTTTTTTTTAATTTTTTTTTTTTGTCCAAAAGTTTTGTACCATCAGACCCAATACAGCATTTTAATAAAATGGATACAACCATTATTTATGCAAATGACAGGCTTGGCAAAGAAGATTTCCCATTATCAAACACAAAGGAATAAAGTCATTTTAGTATCAAGGAACTTAGATCCATTGAGTTGGAAATGTTTTGCCTTTGGTTTTTTATTTCCTCCCATGATTTGCTGAGCCTTTGTTGATAGGCTCCCTCCCTCATCTGACTAGATCTTGCGCTTTCCTCTTTCTCCTCTAAGCAGATCCAGGGCTCTCTTGTGCACATGCAGGGTCTTCCTGACTGTGCTCCCTCTAGTGACAATCTAAAGTCTGTCATAAATACACCAGTACTCCAGCAGAGGGAGAACAAGAGTAAACGTAATTCATCCACTTCTTAGTGGCTCAAAATGTCAACAGTTAAGTGCTAAATTAGGAATCTCAGGATTTTAAAAGGAGGATAATACTTTATTTTGAAAAGACTTAACCTGTACATGTGGTCATTCTATAAACTGTATCACTGACTGATGAGTTAAAAACTTTCTATTTCTTTTCTTGTTTGTTATCTTAATCATATACATGCAGTTTATACGAAATCTTTCAGTAAAAGCGTCTGCAGAAATAAACTGCTGCTGTCAATGTGTGCCATCAAGTTGGGACTGACTCACAGTTGACAGTCCACTGGGGGATTGCCCATCCTTCTCCCTCAGAGCATCTTGTGCATTTGAACCATGTACCTTTAGGATTGTAGTGCAGGGCCTTACTACTAGACCAAGGAAACTGCACCAGTTGTAACACATTGCTGGGGGGAGGGGGAAAGGAATGGATCTATACATTAAAAAAGGGCTTAAGCAGAATAATGGCCAAACATTTCTAGGAATTTATATTAACCTGTACTTAAACCAGAGACACTATCAGAACAAAACAGGAGGATGCTATATTGTTTAAAAACAGGAAAAGTAGGAAGCTCTGGTGGCCTGTGGCAAGAAGCTGTGCTGCAATCCTGAAGGTGCATGGTTTGAATCCACCAGATGCTCTGCTGGAGAAAGAGGAGCAGTCTCCTCCTGTGCCAGTTGGATCCAACCTGATGGTACACAAGGGAGAGGAGCTATAAAAATAGGAAAGGTGTGTGCCAAGGCTATATATGTTAGCAAGGAGTAGCATCTACTTCCTAAACAACATGCCTCCGGAAACTCTATGAACTTTGATAAATGATGACAGTTATAGAAAGGCATCAGGCCTTTTGTTCATAGGTCGTTGTAAGTTGTGCTTGACTCAACAGCAATCAACAAGAACAACAACATTCAATTCAATATGTCTACTAAGCAAATAATCCAAGAAGTTATACTATAAAAAAATAAAGGATTAGAGAAGACTCATTAACTGCCTGTGACATATGGAGGGTAAAACCTGGTTAACTGTAAGTGAAGAGAACTTGAAGCATTTGCTGATAAAAAAGTCTTCAGTATAAATTACCACTTAACATAAAGGAAACAAAGTCTGTAACACTGCATCAGTAAGTACCATCGTGACAAAGAGCAGTGAAGTTGTACACTATTTCATTTTACTTGGGTCCACAATCATTAGTCTTGGAAGCAGCAGCCAAATAATCAAAGGACATATTGCATTTGAGCAAATATGCTGCAAAAGGCCTCTGTAAACTGTTGAAAAGCATCACCACCCTTATATGGAAAGGGAAGATACCTGGATAAGCAAAGTGCCACTGAAGACAAAAAGTAAGAGGCTTGATAGTTTCTGATCTCAAAACCTACCACACAGTCACAGTAAATCAAAACAGATGGTATTGTTACATTGAAAAATAGATTAATTGAACTGAGAATTCCACCTATGGACAGCTGATCTTTGACAAAGAAAAGAGATCCATCACCTGGGATGGATTTAGCAAATCCATCTTTAGCGACTGAGGATGGCACAACTGGATACTTATTTGCAGAAAACAGAAACAAATCCCTATCTCATGCCATACACATAACTAATTTAAGATTATTCAAGGACCTAAGTATAAAATCTAAAACAGATCATCAAAGGAAAAAAATTGGACTTGGAACAACACTCTTGGCACCAGCAGCCAGGAAATTAAAAGGTGCATTGCCATGGGAAAGTCTACTACTATTAGGGACCTCTCCAAAGTGCTGAAGAGCAGTGGTGTCTCTCTGGAGACTAAGGTGCGTCTGATACAGGCTATATGGTCTTCGCAATCACTTGTTATGCATCAGAGAGTTGGACAATGACCAAGGAGGATAGAAGGAGAATTGATGCCTTTGAGCTGTGGTGCTGGAGAAG
>NW_006399882.1:3987370-4016046 GCF_000299155.1 Elephantulus edwardii | reverse complement strand
TTGGACATGTTGTGAGGAGAGACCGGTCCTTGGAGAGGGACATCATGCTTGGGAGGGTGGAGGGACAGCGCAGGAGAGGAAGGCCCTCTATGAGGCGGATTGGTTCAGTGATTGGGATAATTGGGATGGGAGTGTCAGAGACAGTGCGACTGGCACAGGACAGGGCTGTTGTACATAGGGTCGCTATGAGTCGCAAGCGACTCGACGGCACATAACAACAACAATCTATAGCATTATAGAACCCTGCGTTAGGCAGATGACCCAACCTTGTTTATTAAAAGTGAGGAGAACTTGAAGAACTTGTTTCAGATCAAGGAATGTAGCCTTCAGTATGGACTGTGAAGACAAAGATTCATATGAATGAAATGACAGGCAGTGTCATGATGGATGGACTGGAGATTCAAACTGTCAATGGCTTTATCTTGCTTGGATCCACAAGTAACACCCTTGGTACAAACAGTCAGGAAATTAGGAGATGCACTGCACTGGGAAAGTCTGCAGTTAGAGACCTCTCCAAATTATTGAGGAGTAATGATGTCAGTTTGAGGACTAAGGTACGTCTGATTCAGGCCATGGTATTTCTGATTACACTGTGAATCTGACAGCTGGACCATAAATGAATAAGACAATGACAGAAAAGAATTGACACCTTTGAGCTGTGGTATTAGAGAAGAGCATTGAACATCCCATGTACAACCAAGAGAATGAATAGATATGTCTTGGAGAGGGTGCAGCCCGAGTGCTCTTTAAAGGCAAGAATGATGAGACTTTTCCTCACATACTTTGGGCATGTTGCTGGGAGGGGTATTCCCTGGAGAGGGACATCATACTTGGAAAGGTGGAGGGTCAGGGAAGGAGAGGAAGACACTAAAAGGGATAGATTTTCTGTGGCAATGGTAGTATGGTGCAGGACAGGACCAGAGTTCAGATCTGTTGTTTAAAGGGTTGCTATAAGACATTCTTCACTTGATGACACTTAGGAACAGCAACACTATGAGGAGCAAAAGTATTCTGAAAATGTTAGTTATTATTAGTGTACCTTTCCAGGTGTATAGTAATATTAATAATTAATAGTAATTCTAATCTAGTCATGTTTTATAATAAAATCTGTCTAACTTAAGCATGGCTTTAGTTGTGTCAGTTCTTAACTCTTTTTCAGGGTCTCCCCACAGACTTCTGAGGAAATTAAAGCTCTGTATAGCTGGTTACTGTGATCAACTCCTTCCTGCAAGTATTCAAAGGTCTAAGCAAAAAAGTCACTTTGGTGTCAAAAATGCTCCCCAACATAGCTTCCAGGCCCCATACATTTGCTCATACAGCTTATTCCATCCATAAAGCATTCCCTACCCCTTGGTATCAGCAGTCAAAAAATCAAAAGATACATTGCACTAGGAAAATCTGCTATCAAGGGTATCTCCAAAGTGCTAAAGAACATAAGTTTAAAGACTAAGGTTCACTTGATTCAAGTCATAGTCTTTTACTGCCCCAAAAATAAATAAGTATGTCCTGGAGAAAATGTAACCAGAGTGCTCTTTGGGGACAAGGATGAGGATACTTCACTTCACATACTCTGGGCATGCTGTGAGGAGAGTTCAGTCCTTGGAAAAGGACATCATGATTGAAAAGTTGGAGGGTCAGCGAAAGAGAGGAAGACCCTCAACAAGATGGACTGATACAGTAAATGCAATAATGGGCTCAAATAGATCAGAAATGATGAGGATGATACAAGATAGGGCTGGGTTTAGAGCCATTGGTCACAGGGTCATGATGCATCAGAGTTGAACTGACAGCAGCTAATGACAACAAGCTATCATTTTTAAACCAAAACCCAAATCCATGGCCATTGAGTTTACTCCAGTTCATGGAAACCCTCCCTCTAGTTTCTGAGACTGTAACTCTTTATGGGAGGGGCTACCATCTTTTTCCCATGGTTCATTGGTGAATTCAAACTGCTGACATTTTGGTTAGCAGCTCAACATGGAATACAATACCCTAAGCCATCAGAGCTCTTACCTTCCAGTCCTGACCCTCTTCATATTCCATTTTTTAAACAAAACCTTTCCTGATCCACTCCACTAAACATGGGAATTCATTCCCATCTTGAAACCATAGGACTTCATGGATTGAGGGTTAAGACTATATGTTCTGAAGTAAAGGTGTCAGTGCTATATACACTTAGCCTCCCAGTCAGCAATGATTTGTATTCTCAATGTAATGGCATCATGTGGAACTTGGAACTTAACGTCTCCAAAACCTGTAAGGTGTGTTTTATGCAGTTCCCAAAGATAAACAGCAAAATGCCTTAGGGTCAAACTCTGGGACTAACAGTACAGGGTGGGTTACTATAAGATGGAAACAAACAACATAGACATTTCTTCCCCTTTTCTTCATCAAAGTGCTAGGTTTGAACAAAGTTGCAAACCCAGAAAACATTGGTCCCTGATTTTTCTATATTCTCTGTATCTTCATCCAGCAACCCCTTGGGTTTGTACTGCTTTCTCAAGTGTTCGCTGTTCCACTGACTTGATCTCCTTGTTGTGAGATGCCTTCAAGTATGTTCCAACTCATAGCACGCTCATGTACAATAATATGGGAAAATGCCTGACCCTGGACCATCCTCAGCCAGCCTATTGCTGCAGACAGTGTAGCAACCCACAGTTGAGGGTCCCTTTATTTTGCTGAGTCTCTACCAAACATGACATTCTTCTTGAAGGACGACTCCCTCCCTATAATGAGTCCAAAGTCACTGAAGTGAAGGCCTGCCAATAAGGAACATTCTGGTTTTACTTCTTCTGATACAGATTTGTTCTTTTGACACTTGGTGGTTCCATGGTATAATCAATATTATTTCTCAAAACCTCAATTCAAAAGTATCAAGTCTTCTAATTATGGGTTATGGATAATATTGAGAATGGGAACATGTGATTGTACTAATGCAGACCCTACACAGGAAATAGAAGCAGCTTTTCAAACAGAACCAGGAATGCTGCATGCTTTCAAATTAGGAAAGATAGGTGTCAGGGTTTTATCTTTCCCAATGTCTATTACATTTGTATGCTGAACAAATAATTCAGAATCTGGGCTATATGAAGAGGAATGTGGCATCAGAACCGGAGGAGACTCATAAACACCTTGCACTATACAGATGAAGCAATGTTGCTTGTTAAAGATTTGAAGCACTTACATCAAAGACTGCAGTCATCAGTAGACACCCATACCTCAACATCAAAAACCCTCACAATTAGACCAAGAAATAATAGCTTGATAAATGGAGAAAAGATTGAAGTTGTCAATGATTTCATTTGACTTGGATTCACAAACACCCAGGAAAGCAGTTATCAAGACATCTATTACATTGGGCAATCTGCTGTCAAAGACCTCTTTAAAATGTTAAAGAGCAAAGATGACAGTTTAAAGACTTGACACAAGCCGTGATATTTTCATTTGCTTCATATGAACATGAAAGTTGGACAATGAATAAGGAAGACTGAAGAAGAGCTGATGCCTCTAAATTGTCACTTAGCCACCAGCAAGTGTGTGTCACATGGATTGAATTTTTTCCCCTTTCATTCTTGAAGCTTAGTAATGTCAAGTATGATTTTCTAGTTCTAATTTTTCTGTTTTTCTATGTCTCTGCACATTCCTTCATAATCTTTTCTTTTCTTGAGCTTCACCTTGAAATCTTCTGCTCAGCTTTTACATTGTTTTATGTTCCATTTACTTTAGCTACTCTACATTCAAGAGCAAGCTTCAGTCTTCCGATTATTTTTGTATCCTTCCTTCCTTCCTTCTTCCTCTCTCTCCTTCCCTCCCTCTCTCTCCCTCCTCTCTCCATCCCTCTCTCTTTCCCTCCCCCTCCCCCCCTTTTGCTTTCTTTATACATGATGTAACCCTATAAATTGTCTGGTCTTTGGTCATTAGTTTTAAAAATGACAAATCTATTCTTGAGATGGTCTCTAAATTTAGGTGGAATACACTCAAGGTTGTACTTGTTTTTCCTTCAACTTCAAGTTGAACTTGCAAATGGACAACTAATGGTTTCTTCCAAAGATGGTGCCTGGGCTTTTTCTAACTAATGATATTGAGCTTCTCTCTTGTCTCTTTCCAGAAATTGACTCCTGTACATGGCATCAGGTGAAATTCATGTGTATATGTTGTTGACAAAAGGAATTTGCAATCAATAAAAATTTGGTCTTGGAAAATTCTAGTCTTCAATTTTTGACACTGTTTCTACTACCAAGGCTAAATGTCCAAACTACTGGTGGTTTTCTTCTTTTTAAACAACTTTCATATTCTAATTATTAGTAATTATAAAGAGATTAACAGAGTATCTTGAATTTACATATTTTATCAACTTCAAACAGCAAAAGTTGGTAATCTTTAACTCTTTTAAAAGACACAATACTGGGAAAGGAAGAGGGCCAGTGAGAGGAAGATCCTCGTCAAGATGGTGTGACACAAGAGGGGCTGTGCAAGGTGGGAATGTGAAGATGGTATAGGATAGGGCAAAGTTCAGATCTGCTGCTCAGAGGGTTGCTATGAGTCACAGTTGACTGGGCAGCACCTAATAAAAACAAAATCAGTTTTTCTATGCTGAGTTCATTTTGTTTATGTTGTATTATTCTCATTTCCCACTTTATCTACCTGGTCTTAAACAGTTTATTTGAATTCTCCTATGTCTGCTATGTTTCTCTCAATCCATAGAAGACATTTAACTATCACTCTTGAGTATCCTGTGGCCTAATGGAAATGGATTGAACAGTCAACCCAAAGGCACATGGTTCAAATCCACCAGATGTTCCACAAGAGAAAGATGGGCAATCAATTTCTGTGTTATTTACTACCTCTGAAAATCTGCTGGGGGGTCAGCCAGGAGTCTGTTTCAACTCAACAACTCAAAACAACAACATCAATTTATTATTAGAACATTCCAGTATCTTTTCTTCCTCTGAAAGCTTTTCTGATTCTCTCTTTTGGCCACTTTTAGGCCATCTTATCCTGATTTTTTTGAGTCATTTGAAGTTATTTGTTAACTCTAGTATTGTTGGCTTTGTATTATTTAGTTTTTAAGTACCTAATGAAGTTGTACAAATGTATTATGGCACTTTCTGTTTTGGTAATTCTGTGTTTCAGCTCCCGTTTTCTGGTAGGTCTGTAAGCAGATGGAGTTGTGTGTGCAGTTCTCTGTATGTTGTTTGCATAGAGCAGTTGAAGGTAGCCAGGCTGGTGTCAGTTACAGTCTTTCATCAATCAGGTGGAGCAAGAACTGATCTTTACTCTTGCCTGAGGGTTGAACTGCAGGGGGTGTATATGTTGTGTGTGTGTGTGTGTGTGTGTGTGTGTATATATATATATATACTTTTGCAATCTGTTGACAGATAGGAAAAAGAGAAACAAAGCAAAATAAAAACACCCAAAAGCTAACACAGGATTGGACAATATAAGAAATAGAAAAATCAAAACTAAGAGGGAGACAAAAGGAAGGAGAATTAAAACAGAAAGAAGGGCACGTGGGGGTTGTTATTGTTATGTAACCTGTGGCCTAGTAGCAAGAAACTGTGAATCCTAAAGGCACACGGGCCAAGGATGGGCAGTCTCCTCTCCGGTGAGTACCTGCCTCTGAAAACATGCTGGAGGGTAACCTATGGGTGGATTCTGACTCAATGGTACTCAGCAACAAATCTTAGAGGAGGAGACTGTCCATCTTTCTCTTGCAGAACAGCTGCCTCTGAAAACCTGCTGGAGGGTCAATGATGAGTCAATTCTAACTTGCTGGCACAAAACAACAACAAATCACATGGGAGGAGATTGTCCTCCAGCAGAGCAGCTGGTAGATACGAACTGCCTTCCTTTGTGCTGTCAGTACAACTTGTCACCACTAAGCCACCAGAGCTGCCTAAAGGAAAGGGGGGTTGTTGTTGTTGTTATGTGTCATTAGTCAGAACCATCATAGCTGATCTGCCAGCAGGTTCTAAGAGACAAGTTAATTGCACAGGAGGAGATTGCCCATCCTTTTCCAGTGGAGCAGCTGGTGGATTCGAACTGAATGCCTTTGGGACTGCAGGACATTTCTTACCACTAGGCCACCAGAGCTCCCAAAGGTAGGGGTAGGGGAGAGAAAAGAATAGAGAGAGAGAAGTCCAGCTACAGAAAGGGAGGAAGTAAGGTAGAGATAAGAGAAAGTGAAAGAAAGAGGAAACACCCCCCACCCCCACCCCCCAATGCCACAATAGCAAATAAAGATAAAAACCAAATGAGGAAATACATTTTTAAAAAAATAAATCCAAAAGCAATGGGAAATTTAAAAATGAGAGGAGGGGAAAAAGAAGAATTATCAAGGGTGGTGGGCTCAGCATCTGATCGATTCTCTTGTCATTGCTGTGGAGGGTGGTTGCCAGGTGTCCGGCTTGGGACAGTATGTCTTAGAAAGTTTAAGGTGCTCAAACAGGTCAGAATATCTGCTTGCCTGAGAGGTGACTGAGGCCCCAAGATGTAAGCAGGGATAAGGACAGCATTCTTCTGGGCAGGGTTATGAAGGGGATGGGATTCTGCTGGCCTCACAGGTGCGGAAGGCAGGCTATTCCACTAGAGATGTTGCCCTTGCAGGTCACTCAGGCAGAACACTAGTGTGAAGACAGTCACTGCCAATCTGAGACACTAAAGGACACCACACTCCATGGAGGGTGCACTGTGCCCAGTGTGACTATGGGGTGGGTCAAGTGAACTATCTTCCAGGGTACCAGTGAGAAGCAAGGACTTTACTCAGAGATGGCAGCCTCACTCATTGAGCAGTTGGTTACAGACCAGGCATGAAAGTTTGCCAGGTCCCAAAAGTGGTCTTGGAGTTTAACTTCATACATACATTTGCCAGCCCAGATACAAAATGGCATGGACTTGGCCTCAGGAAGAGCTGGGAAGGCCAAGAGAAACACTGCCATCCATCTAGTGGATCATGGGATTGGGGAAGTCGCTGATCCCATGAGGTCATGGGGAACAAGGTGAGAGAGAGCACCTTTCTTGTCAGACAGCTGTTGGTGTGGATGGCACTGAATTTCCAAGTTCCTGAGGGGCCAGACCGCTAGGGAAGAGCTGTCTCCTCAAAGTCTAGCTGGTCTTAATGCCATGGACGGAGTCAAGCTTTTGAGATTTTGTTTGTAGATGCAACATAACACTTCATTTTGTCTTCTTGGGCTGCATTTAATGACAATCTTCTGCTCAGTTCTTTTATCTTAGCATTTATTCCCCTTATTTTGGCTTCTTTTTGTTCCAAATTAAGTTTTGGAGTCTCTTCTGACATCCATTTTGGTCTTTTCTTTCTTCCCTGTGTTTGTAATGACTTTACTTTTTTATGGATTGTGTCCTTGATGTCATTCCACAACTCATCTAGTCTTTGATCAGATGATAGTGTTCAATGCTTCAATTCTACCATTAAGATGTTTTTAAAATTCAGTTTGGGATATATTCAAGTATCACTGTCGGTCAGTTTATCATATGGTGGTGGCTTGCATGTCCCTGTGATGTTGGCAGTTTGCCACAGGTTTTTTCAAATATCAGCGGGCCACCCATGTTTCATTGGAGCTTCCAGACTAAGAATTAGACTAAGACAGAGTTAAGAAGCAGGACTGACTGTCTACTTCTTAAGTAACAAGACTGCCACACTCTAAAGGAATGCAAGGCCATTGTTGGATATAGTGCCAAAAGATGCACCCCTCAGAGTATAAAGACTCAAAAAGTAGAGAAACAGTTGCAAACATCCAATAATAACTGAAACATGGGAATGTATATTCCTTTTAATAGGCAAATAATATTCCAATACATGGTAACATTTTCTGTCCGCATTCCTCAGTTAGAGTAGACATTTACATTGCTTCTGTGTGCATGGTTGCACATCATTACCTTCTACGTTCCCTCAGCATTTCTTGAAGACTAAAGCCAAGCTTTCATCTGAGTCTCAGATCAACTCTTCTCCTCCTCCACTTAGTCCAGTCCAGAGTGTTTCTTTTCCTCTGAATTCTGTCATCACTTCTTTAGTGAAGGTGGCCTAATCTAGCCTACACTCCCATTCAGGTCAACTCAAGTATTTTCTTAAAGTAGTAGCTAATATTTGCAAAGAAAATGTTCATTATAGGCTAGCTTTCCATTCTAACACCACCGTCACCTCTTGGCTGGGTTACTGCAATAGTCACTCAGCTGCTTTTTTCCTTAGTTTCCTACAGCCTTACAGACAGCAGATCAAGTCAATTCTCTACTCAGAAACTTCCACTGCCTTCTCATTTTTCTCAGAGGAAAGGCTAAGGTCTATCTGATGGTCTGTGAAGCCCTACACACTGTTCTTATTATCTCCCTGACCCTCTTTCCTGTCCAGCTTGTTCCCTCATTTAGCTCTGGCCGCCTCTTTTCAGCTGCGTGAACAGTCCAAGCAGGCTCCTCCTTTCAGCCTTTCCACTTGCTCTAATTACGCTGCCAACCCAAAGACAGGCAGTTCGAATTCACCAGCTTCTCTGTGGAAGAAAAATAATCTCATCCCATGTGACTGATAGTTTGAAAACCTGCTGGAAGGTCAGCTGTGAGTCAGATCCAACTTGACATCAATGAGTGAGTAAGTGATACCAGATAGCTCATACACTCCTTTTTCAACTTCATGCCCAGATGTCACCTTTTGAAACAGTCTTACCCTGGCCTCAGTATCTAAAACTGTAAGCCTCACCTCTCAAGAGTACTCTGTCTACTAGATGCTCTACTGGAGAAGGAGAGGCAATCTGGATTTCTGCTGTTGTTGCCCCCAACCCATTTACCATCATCTAATCAGGTCTGTTTTTCACAGCATTGTTAGGAGTCGTATTGACTCAACAGCACCTAACAACAATAGAATAGAAACGAGGACTGGTGAGAGAGTCTATGGAGAATTGTGCTGCTATCCAAAAAGTCACATTTTTCTGACTGTAAATCTACTAGTGGTTCTACAGAAGACATGTGGGCATTCTCTTCCAGCTGGATTTTACTGCCTCAGAAACCTGAGAGAGGGTCACTGTGAATAAGAACCGACGTGAGAGCAGTGGGTTAATAATACAACAGGAAGGGTCTCTGAGTGTTGACTTCTGCCATCTGCTGTCAAGTCAGAACTAACCCACATCTGGCCCTCAACTGGGTTTCTGAGGCTATAAATCACAATGGAGGAGATTGCTTATCTTTCTTTGTTGGCGTTAATGGTGGGTCCAAACCAGCAGAGAGGCTCAGCATATGGGTAAGTGGTGTAACTCCCTATACACTATGCCCTCAGAGCTCCCTGATGTCCAACCAGCAGCTAGCAGTGCATGCACACAGGCACTAATGGATCTTTGTTGAATGGATGAACACTAGGCATTGAGAAGACGCTTTCCGTTCAAATTGGTCATTACTTTGTCTTACAGTTCTATGTGACCCAACTTATTCCCCCTGTACATCTGAAACCTGGAGACTGAGTTTGTAACTACTCTTCTTTACATGGCCACTGTCATTTGTTTCCTGACATATTTTTTCACTGGTATCCAAAATTAAACCCATCACTGCTGGGTCATTTCAATTCAGTCACTCTCCATTGGGTTTCCAAGACTGTATATTTCTACAGGCAGATGGAATCTCTATAGAAGATTGCCTAATCTTTCTTCCACTGGTGGATTTTAACAGGTGACCTTCAGTTTAGCAGCCCAACATAATACACTGTGCATCTAGGAATCAAAAATAACTAAGTCATAGTCAGTGGAAATCATATCCTACATTTCTCTGTTCCTTTTCTAGGGACAATTCCTATGAACATAGTAGAAACTCTGTAATAGGTAATTAGACATGTTTGTCCAACATGATTCCATCTTATTCTATTTCCAAACCCTACTACTGCTATTTTTAAACTACCATTTAGGAAAGTCCTTCATGTTCTCTCTGACATACCACAACGAACCCTATGTATGTATTCTGAAGACTCTGATGTCACTGGAGGACATTTGCACGTTGCTGGCCTTCCAGCTTTGCTGTTGTTGTGCAACTCTGAGTCAGAACCAACCCATAGCTGACCCTCCAGCGGATTTTCAGAGTCAATAATTGCACAGAAAGAGATTGTCCATCCTTCTCCGGTGGAACAGTTGGCGGATCTGAACCACATGCGTTCAGAATTGCAGTGCAGATTCTTACCACTAGGCCACCAGAGCATCCTTCCAGCTTTAGACCAAATATGTTAAAAGGGCTCATTTTTTTTTAAAATTTAGGTTGTTTATTTTTCATTTCAATGAACATCTACAGAGATTTTGGGATTCCATTCATTCATTGTTGCACCCTTCTCCCCGCACAAACCCCCCCCATTTGCTCCTCTCCTTGAAACGCAAAAGAAAAACTCCCTCATTGGTACACAATCCCCCCCCACCGCACCTCCCCAAACCCCACCCCTTACCCCCAAATATAATCCACTCTGCAACCCTCATTTTTAATGTGGTGACTTTAGAGCGACTTGCCCAGTGTTGCTCTCATTGCACCTAAACAGAACTGCCACATTTCCCCTGAAGCTCCTGTTACGGTGTGCTGGTGATCAAAAATGCATTTCTTATAGAGGAACATGGTCATTGTCTAAAACATTTCCACCTTTGCTTACGCTGATTAGGATCTGACTGAAGCACCACATTTGTTACACAAGTATGAGAACGGATCAATTCCAGTGGCTGGAATGCCTTTGGTCTTCCTTGTTTTGAGTCTGTTCAGTTTTATCTTTAAAGAACTCACCTTAAGTTGCATCTTAACTTGCCAGCTACCTTAATATCTTTTACAAACAGTTAGAAAGCAGATCTTTAAAAAAAAGTTTTTCATTCTTCACATTATCTGAAACCTAGCCACTCTCGTTCCCAAACAGTAAATACACAGCAGTGGCCATGTAGTGAAAAGTGCTCCCGATTTTTGTGATGATCAGGACTGCTCCTGAGTCCAGTGAACTAGCAATCTAGGCAAAGGAACTGGGCTGGAAAAGTACACCTGGAAAACTCCTACCTGTGCAGGAGTGGCATCCACTTCCTAAACAACATGCGTCTGGAAACTCTATGAACTTTGAAAAATGACGTTAGTTATAGAAAGGCTTCAGGTCTTTTGTTTACAAGGTTGCTGAGTCGTGCTCGACTGGATGGCAAACAACAACAACAACAACATACCATCCTATAGGTTAGGATCTTCCGTGTTCTGGAAGAGCTAAATCTGTATTACATGGGAAGAGAAGAAAACCAAAAAGCATACCATTGGAGAACTTCCCAAGAAAAGGTAGCTATGAAAGGTGGGCTGTCACGTGGGAGTTCTGCCTCCAAATCCTCTTGGAATTGTAACAAGATTCAGAGCTAGCTACGTTATCGTGTTGCCAAATAAATGACGAATGGCATCAAATACCTTATAATCTTTTACTCATTTTCTTAAGGGTATGTATTTGTAAAAATTTTATATTGGTATGCCCACAAAATTAGCATACACTGTGTTCCATTCATATGCATTGTGTATTACACATTCCTTCATTCACACTGTTTCATACAATAGTATTTTACTCTTAAATTCACAGTTACTTCATAGCACTAAGGTAATATTCATGATTATGTATAAAATTTGAGATCTTATTCTAATACTTTAAATAACCATAATACCAATATTACTTAGTATAACTAAAATTCTATGATATTAAAAAAGTATTGTATTTCTTTAGCTGCATATGTCTGAACAGCCAGTTACCTTTTCTTTGGAGAACAGGCAGAAGTCCTGATCAATTTACCAGTGGATCTTCATCTGTTGAGTATGGAAGCTCTTTCTTCTTAATTCTGTTCAGATCTATGAAGGGGGAAAAAAAGCAGCAAGGGGATAAAACATGGATAAAGCCAATAAGAAATCTACTATCTCATTAGTTGCCAGATGTTCCAAAATTATCAAAGTGCTTTGAAATGCCAAAATGTTAAAATTCACGGCACTCTATCATTTTTACAACAAATGCTGGGTTAGTTTTTGTTCTTTAAGAATGAACCAAACTGGCTATATTTACAGTAAACTAAGAGCAAATGACTATTCAATAAGTACATAGAGTCAGCCTCCTGGGGCTTAAAATCATTGTGTATAATTTGCCACTAATGAGTTTTCACTTAATTTTTACAATGGCTATTGAGAAAGTCTGCTCCTCCAACGTGTCAGAAGCATGGACAAAAGAACACACACACTGAATGGGATTGTTATTTGGAGAGCTCACTCCCTGTTATACTTATCATTCAGCGGTGTAGAAAAGCAATTCATAATACTTCAAACAGGAAACAAAAAGCCAATTAAACCATCATCCTGAAAGGCATGGCAACATATGATTAAGCATTATTTGTATGACAACAGTCCAGAATAAGAGGTGCACAGCAAAGTGAACTGGGTAGGGGGAGAAAGGGAGGAAATTATGCAACAATGAATGGTTTTTTGTTTGTTTTTTTTAAAGTGAACTGGGGTAAGGAGGAAAATGAATGAATGAAAATCCAACTTTTCTGTAAACTTTTGTTTAAATCACAATTTAAAAAAAAACCATGATATATTGAAGTGGACAATAACTGATCCTTTTAAAGAAAAAATCTCTTTAAATTGCTAATAATAAAATAAAAAGCACAGGAAATTACTCATTCCATTATCTACACAGTTGTGTGCCTATGTGTACATACACATATCAAGGAAAATGTATCTGCCCTTCAAATGAATTTGGGAGAAGGGGTGATTTAAGAAATCATGGGATTAGAGATTAGCAAACCAGAATTAGGAATTAAGCTGGTTTTCAAATTTGACATGTAGCAAAAGAAAAAGAGCAGCAAATATGGTCAATGACAGCTCCAGAGTAGATGCTGTCAACCATAAGCATAAGGTTGATTTCATAGCAAAAATTCACTGATCATATACGTCTACAATCCTCAATGCCTACACATCAAGATTAGGTGGTGAAACCACTGCTTTGCTCAATTTTCATGTACTCTAAGATAATAAACTACTTATTTTTGAACTTCTATGGCTGAAAATGTATACCACATGCTGAACATCTAGGGTGTGCTAGGGACCTAATAGGTAAGGAGCTGCATTGCCAACTCCAAGGCAGGTATTTGAATCCACTAACTAGTCTGTGGGAGAAAATCTGGGTAATCTTCTCCCAGGCAATTTACAGCCTCTAAAAAGCTGCTGGTGGATTGGATATGACTTGGTTCTGACTCAACGGCACACAGCAGCAGCAGGATTTATAATGAGAAGGCTCTGGTGGTGTCCTCTGGAGAGAATCGTGCTGATCACACCCCTCTGGTAGTTTGAATCCACCAGCTTCTCCACAGGAGAAAGATGGGCAATTTTCTCCCGTAACTTTTGGAGTTACAGCCTCCAAAAAACTGCTGGAGCTTCAGCTATGAGTTGGTTCCAACTTGACAAAAATTCACTTGAACAGTCATAATTGTCTTTTATTGGTTTTTAAATTATTCCTGGATCTGCTCCTTCCCTTCCCCACTTCTTAAAATGTTTCTGTTTTATTTACTCACACACTGTTACTCAGTAATGCTTAAAATCACCCCTGTAATCTTTATAGGCCAGATATTTCTTTTCCTTACATTTTTAGTTCCTTCCTAGTGTCTGTCCTTTTAAAAAATTCTGGATTTCCACTTGGTGTTCTTCTCCTGCTTTTCTTCCAATACAAACAGGTATCATCATCTGGCCTGAGCCAAAATTAATTTCTTTGCAACCTAAACCGTTTACAGCTATGCGAAATTACTGAAAGCAAGCTACAAATGATCATGATTGGAGACCGTAAAAAACTCTGTTATGCTAGAAGAAGACCTTCACCCTGTCGGGTGATTCCTCTTTGGAGTGGATTGGAGATTGAGGTGGAACAACCCTGGCATCAGATTAAGCTCCGTGCTTATCTTATTTCACTAGGTCAAGTCATTTTTCCAGTTTTCCGTGAGGACACTCCAGCTATTTATCCAGTGTCCAAGGAAGTAACCAAATTGTGGGTGCTAACACATCTTCCCAGGATAGTGAGAGTTTGGTTTTAAAATAATTCACCATTTACTAGCCTATATACCTTAGAGCTGCTTCACAGAAAATCCTATTCTTGGAGAAAACATGCTAGTGGAAATAGTTTACTAAAAAGAAATAGTTTAAAATTGTGTCCTATCTATTTAGAAGAGAGGTCAGGAATCATTATTTAGTGAGGAAAAATAAGCCACAACAATGATCATAGGCTTGTCTCAGTCTCCCATCTGCTCTTTACAACAACTGGTACTGAAAAGAACTGACTTCCATTTTGCTGATGATAAAACAGACTGAGAGATCACAATTCACTCAAGATTACAGAGCAATTAAATAGTTTGAGACCGAAACTAGAATCCAGGGCTTTGATACCATTTAGTTCCCTTTTTGATATAGCAAACTGTCTAAGTTGTAACAGAATTTTGTGTCTCAAGAAAAAGAATTTAAAAGGTGGACATGAAGAAAAATTTCTAAGCACAGAAACATGAAACTGGATGCCTTTTAGTGATTCAACATATAACTTTGTGACAAGCATTCACTGTATACAGTTTAAAGTTTTGTGGTTTTTTTTTGGTGAGAAAAATTTATTACATTTAGAATTAGCCCGCTGGACTCAGTTTAGATGATCCCAATTTTGTTGGCAACATCCAAAGCATCATAATCAGGAGCAAGTCAAACATAGGCCTTCTTCTCTCCATCAGGCCTAATCAAAGTGTTGACCTTAGCCACATCAATGTCATAGAGCTTCTTTACAGCTTGTTTAATTTGGTGCTTACTGGCCTTGACATCCACAATGAACACAAGTGTGTTGTTATCTTCTATCTTCTTCATAGCTGACTCAGTGGTCAGAGGAAATTTGATGATGGCATAGGGGTCAAGCTTGTTTCTCCTGGGAGCGCTCTTCCGGGGGTATTTGGGTTGCCATCGGAGTCTCAGCGTCTTAGGCCGCCGGAACGTGGGTGACATTCGGATCTTCTTTTTTTTGGCTGTGGACGCCCTTCAGGACTGCATTCTTGGCCTTCAATGCCTTTGCTTTGGCTTCAGTTTTGGGAGGGGCAGGTACTTCCTTCTTCGCTTTAGGCGCCATCTTCGTAGAAAGGCTTTGTTTGTGTTTTTAAATAACAAAGGACACTTCAATGCTGTTCAGTGCTTCTTGTTGACAGGTGCCATCAAGTCACATATGACCCACAGCGAACAACAGATCTGAACCCTGTCCTACCCTGTGCCATGCTTATCGTCCCCAACACTCTCAGCCCAATGCTGCAGTCACTATGTCAATCTACTGGGTTGAGGGTCTCCCCTCCTTCATTGACCCTCCACCTTTCCCTCTCCACAAGCCTCCTCAAACAACGTTCCCAATGTATGTGAGATGTAGTTTTGCCATTCTTGCCCCCAAGGAGCATTCTGGATGCACTTCCGAAACATAAATTTCATTTACTCACTTCATACTGTGTAACCCTCAGAGTCCGTGGTTGGCACAAAGGGTTAAGCATTTAACTAGACACCAAAAGGTTGAAGGTTGAATCCATCCACAGATGCCTTGGTAGTTAGGCCTTGACAACCCCCAGAAGCAGTTCTATTTTTCCCATGTGGGGTCACCACAGGTCAGAATCACCCTGATGGCAACTAGCAACAATACGTGATTCTCAACTCTGCCTTAGTCTATTTATGTCAGGACACCACACCCCTTCCACTCTTCCACAGGCTGGACACCTGACCATAACTAAGACATTCAGCTCCTTTTCTTGGAGCTAGAAATTGGGACAAAGAGGTTCTAGGTCCCTTGAGCTGCAAACTATTGCTGGAAGAGCTCAGGGTAGAGTTTAAAAAATGAAAGAAGTTTTTTTTTCTTTTCAAAGAGAAAAGCGAGGGAAGAAAATGTGTAACAATGAATGAATGAAGGAATGGGGGGAAATTTAATATATATATATATATATTTTTTTTTAATGAGCAGAAAAAGACAGAAGCATTTTCTGCAAAGGACCCAAGAGGCTTTGTGGACCCAGGGGAGAGAGTTTCCCCTGGGGGTGCTCTGGGGCTTTCTTCTCTCAGGATCGCTCTCCAGTGGCCCAATGCACTTCTTCCCCCCAGTTCAAAGAATCCCCTGAACCTACGATAAAAGACTTCTCTTTTGAGTTTAAATTTTTCTTAACTGATTTCTGATAATTCAACAAAAGCAATCTTAACCAAGACAATAAAAAGTTTTTATGCTGAAAAATGCCAAAACGGTAAGTATCGCCAGAATGTTTTCTAAAACAAGATCATGTGGCATGCCCAAGGGTTCAGAAACATCCTCTTTGCCTTCACTTGGCTCAGAGAAATGTCCACCCACTGCACAGACAGCATTATACCAACTCATACAGGGAAAATGTCTTATTATCTAAGAGTAATATCACTAATCTTTTAAAATTGAGTCTGGTTCCTCACATTCTGACTTTATTCTAAGTTAGAGCTATGAAAAAAATGGGGAAACTTTGAAGGCCAACTCTGCTCTTCCATACATGAAAAGATAGAAAATAAAATTGTTTTATTTTACTTTTTTTTTTTTTAAAAAAAAAAACCTCCAGCAAAAATAAACATTGCATAGGTACTCCATACCAAGTACCGTGCCTCGCCCTGGAGCCTACTGTGGACTCCCAAGTTCAACTTTTTCTCTCCATCCGTCACCTTAATGCATATGGGCAGCCTGTAGATTTAAAATTGCAGCTTTGTTCATAATAGCAAGGAGTTGGAAACAACCTAAGTGCCCATCAACAAACGAATGGCTAGAGAAGCTGTGGTATATTCGCACAATGGAATACTATGCTGCATTAAAAAACAAGGAACTCATGCAATATTATTCAAAATGGTTGACTCTGGAGAACATTATGCTGAGTGAAATATCCGAGTCACAAAAGGACAAATATTACATGATGCCACTGTTGTAGAATGGGACTGTCCTTGGGGTTAGGGAGACACTGAGTAAGATGGGTTCAATAATGTATACTGCACTGAAGCAGAGGAGGGAGAGAACCGTCTAAAAGAGAGATGTAACTGGGTATTTCTGTCATCACAGGAGACTAGAGCGAGGGCTGCATGGTGGAGGGGACCTGGGGGAGGGTTTGTAAAACAATGAAAGAATCTTTTCTTTTACTTTTCCATAATTTTTGGACTCATGTACTTATAACTTGTTAGTCAAATTTGTGTCTTCTAGGTTGCAACACCCCCATGATACATCTTGAAGGATATGTACATGTACAGCCAAGCACAATCAATAAGAGTGCATCTGAATTCCAAAATCAATCTCCATAATAGTCTATGTGTTTCCTACTGCCAAAGGGGCCCTTTAGAGTAGTGAGAGAAGATCTTCACCCTGAAACCCACAGCGTCCCTTTTCAGCAGGAAGTAGCTAAGAGAATACGCCGTCCCCTTTTCCTTATGACTCAGGGTGAAGTCTCTCAGGGAGGAGTGATAGGGAATGGCAAAGGATACACTGACAAAGAAGATTAATCAGAACTGGCTTTGACAAGCACTGTGGCATTTGGACAAGAACAAACTGGGAGGAGGGTAGAGAGAATAGTGCAACAATGAATGAGTGGAAGCCCAAAATCTCTGTAAATGTTTATGAAAATTAATAAAATATAATTATGGGGGAAAAAAAAGAAAAAAAAATAAAATTGCCCACTTTTTTGGTCCACCATGGCAGCCTTGGTAAAACACGGATGTGCTGCTGATACTATAAGGCAGAATGATTCCTAGAAAATTCTAAATTCTCAGTATTTTTTTGAAAATCCAAAACTCTGGGCACAGGGACCAGCCCTCCTGCCTGTTAGTAACTGGCTGGCACTGTGCAGTGGCCTGCCACTTGTCATTGGGTATGGGCATTCATTCCAAAAGCCCCTTCCCAGTTCTATCACTTCTTTTCCTGTCTTGTATAGGCAGCCAAGCCTATAGAGCTTTCTCAGTCTCTGCAAAAAAAAAGTATAGCCAAATACTTGAAAAGCAGGTTATAAGCCAACTGCTGGCATCGTCTACAGAAATAGGAATAACATGGTCCCTATCTGGTTTGCTAGCTCTGCCTGCTCTATTTCTACTGTTTTCACCCTGACTCTCTTTCTCTCTGGCAAAGCAAAGTCAAGAATGTATTGTACTCCCGCAAACTGTCCTCTTAATGGTTATCCCCTCATTTTAAACGTCAGCTAGATTTTCTTGTACCTACAGAGTTATAGTGACGGTTCCCAGTCACTTCACCGAACACTAAATGCATGTTTGAAAACACAAACACTGAAAAGAGTTCAAAGATTAGGAGGGATTTCAGCAACTCCAGTTTAGTTTTCTAGGTCCAATTTAGTCCTTGCAGCCAGTCCGAGGGTACCCCCACCCCAGACCCTCCTTGGAACCTCATATGGAGCCAAACCATAGTATGTCTTTAAAGGAGCCTTCAGTTCTAGCAATTTCTATATAGCTGTGCAGGTTCACCCACTCTCAATTCTCCAAATGGGTCCAAAATAGCCCTTTAACATTTTGTAACTCACAGCTCTCCCAGACTCCAATAAGGTTAGCTGGGCTCTCTCTCCTTTTAGCTGAAGAGGGAGGCCATCGGAAAGTCATTTTTCCAGCAACTGTGACTACAGTACACTATTTCACCATTAGTCTAAAAGAGAACTACAAGTATAATAAAACTCCCAGTTCTTCAACTTATCACTGTGCAAAATCCTTGGCAAGGCAGTAAATTTGCATTGATTGTATAAAAGCACACAATACTGGTAATGGTAGACAATTATTATTAGCTCATTATGTATTAAAAGTAAGCACAAGAAAGTCCTAAAGGATTTGCATCATTGGACTTTATTCTTCCAAGTCTATGATGTAGGGACTCCTACAATTTCCCTCTATCACATTAAAAGAAAAAAAAAGCCTTGTGAGATGAGGCCACTATGGGGTAGAACTGAGTCATTTATTAGAACTCAGCTCAAAACCACTCCTTCTACCACTACATGCCACTGCCACTCTGGTCCTCTGTACCTGCTCTGCTGTTGCTTCTACCTTGAATTCTTTTCTTTCTCCCAAGTAACTCATATTCAGTCTTAAAAACCTAGCTCAGGTGGGAACTTTTTCCGCTCATCCCACCCACCTTCCCTTGCTTCTTAGAGGCAAGGCCAGCAGCATTTTATCATCTAACCCTTGGGCCAACATTAAATGTTAAGAAATGCCTGTTGAACGGAATTGAACCATTGACCCTAACCTATCCACTCTACATGAGCCTGGTGGGATGTTCTTGCTCTAAGACTAAGGATAAATAGCTTTTCCAACAATTACTTCACTCTTCCCAGCCAAATCCACCTTTAGACATCAACACCAAAGGAGGAGATATGAGAGGAAGTTAAAGTCTAATAAACATTGAGTTTGTCAAGTTGGCTGGGGAAGTGAGAGAACAGAGAGAGCTTCTCCACTAATATTCTGAAAACAAACAATCAAAAAACCACAAACCTCCAAAGCAAACCAGCTGGTTCAAACCTCTGACTACTTCTTATGTGTCAAAGTAGACTTGTCATGTAGTGTTGTGAGGGTCTCTGAGGCACACCAGACCGACTCACACCTCCTTGGTAGATGCTGAACGTGTTAACCATTTGCATCACTCAGAAAAAAAAAATACAACATTTTGGAAGTACCTAGTAAGAATCAACTCAAAGTCACCAGAGTTTCATACACCAGCAGTTTTCGTTATCCAGTACTGCTAGAATCGAAATGCTTCAGTATTTAATAAAATACATTTATTCTCTCACGGTTTAGGAAGCTGTTGCTGATTTTATATACCACTGAGTGGAAAATTTCCCATAGCTGTCTCTCCAGCAAATTTTCAGAGGCAGTAAATGGCACAGGAAGAGACCATGGAGCAGCTGGTAGATTCCAATCATGCGCTTTTGGGTTGACAGCATAATTTGAGAGCACCAGCTGTGGGGAAGGCTTGCCTTCCGTGGATTCTGGGGGGCGTTCCTCATCTTCATTTCAATACTGTGGCTCTTTGGAGATCTTTCTGTGTCTTGGCATCAACCTTTCTCTGGGTCTGGGATGTACCCTTCTTCCTTTCTCTTTCCTCTCCCCTCTCTATGTCTCTCTCAGCATTTTTCTCTACCAGCATAGTGAAGGGTAGTGACTCAAAATACAAACACCCTAATCCTACCTCATTAACATAACACACATAATTTAATCCTCATTAACATTATTTAATCCTGCCATTCAAATAACAGACAGCTCATCCCCAAATGAAACCACACAACAAGCATAATGGGAAGATTTATAAAACATCACAGAATGGAAGATAATCAGATCACAAAAGGGAGACTCACATAACACTGGGAATCAGAGCCTAGACCAGTCAGCACATTTGGGAAGAGGAGAGGAGGGACACAGTCTAGTCCATGATGGTCACTTACAGTGTACAGTCTCAGTGCAATTTCCAAAGTAGGACAGACCAGGAAGAAAGACTTTGGTGACCTGTTGTTGTTGTTATGTGCCGTTGAGTCATTTGTGACTCATAGCCACCCTAAGTACAAGAGTCCTAAACTCTGGTCTATCCTGTGCCAAACTCATCGTCTCCGACCCACCTACTCCTACTACCCCAATCACTGAATTGATCCATCTCATCAAGGGTCTCCCTCTCCTGCGCTGTCCCTCCATCCTCCCAAACATGTCGTCCCTCTCCAAGGACCAGTCCCTCTTTGCAACATGCCCAAAGTATGTCAGATGAAGCTTCAGAATCTTTGACTCCAAGGAGCAGCCCGGCTTCCTCCTCTCCAGGACAAACCTGTTTGTTCTCCTAGCAGACCATGTTATATTCCACATTCTTCTCCAGAACCACAATGCAAAGTCATCAATTCTCTATCGTCCCTAGTCGCTGTTCAGCTGTCTGATGCATAGCATGCAACTGGGAAGACCAGAGCCTGGATCAGGCACACCTTAGTTTTAGCCTGACTTCATTGTTCTTCAGTACTCTGGAGTGGTCCCTGACAGCTGACTTTCCCAATGCAATTGGTCTCTTGATCTCCCGGCTGCTGGTACCAACAGTGTTGACTGTTGAGCCAAGAAAACTAAAACTGATGCTACCAATTGGCCCAATGGTGAGAATCTTTGTTTTCTTGATTCTGAACTTCAATCTATATTGAAGGCTGCAGTCCTTGACCTTCTGCAGCAAGAGTTTCAGGTGCTCCTCAGTTTTAGCAAGCAGAGCTGTGTCATCTGCATAACACAGATTGTTGATGAATTTTCCACCAATCCTGATGCCATATTCCTTCTTGTACAGCCTAGAGTCCTGGATGATCTGTTCTGCATACATACTAAAAAGGTATGGAGACAGAATACATCCCTGGCAGACGCCCTTCCCAATTTTGAACCATGCAGTGTCTCCTTGCTCTCTTCTGACAACTGCCTTTTGGTACAAGTAAAGGTTTCATCTAAGCGCAATCTGGGATTCCCATTCTTCACAGAGTCAGCCACAGCTTGTTGTGATCCACACAGACAAAAGCCTTTGTCATAGTAAAAGAAGCATAGACAGACATTCCTCTGGTGCTCTCTGCTTTCTGTCAAGATCCATCTAATATAGCTAATGAGCTATAATATTCCTACTACCATGACCTCTTCTAAATCCAGCCTGCACATCTGGTAATTCTCTGGTGACCTACTGCTGCAAATTCACCAGTGTAAACTTTCTGCGCACACCAGAACAGCATAAAGCCTGCTTGTTGGACTGGATGGATTAGAGCACTTTTCCAATGCTCAGGGGAAGCATATTCTGTTGAGTACAGGGTCTCCATGAGTCAAGAGTCAACTCCAACTAACAAAACAACATAGCATTCTTTTTGTCTTCATGATCATCTTTTTCATTAGAGTAGAAAGTTTACTTTTCTATCATATATATATAAATAATACACTGAGATGTTGTTGTTATTGTTAGTTGTCATTTAGTCAACCATGACTGACGCCTTCAACACTAGGAACATGTCTAAACCTTGCCCTACCCTGTAACATCCTCAAGATTTCCTACATGTCCATTGTTCCAGTTGCTGCATCAACCCATCTTGTTGAGGGTGTTCCTCTCTTTCTCTGATCCTCCTCCTTTCCCAGCATGACGTCTTTTCTCAAGGACCAGCTCCTTCTGACAACATGCCTAAAGTAAGTGAGATGAAGTTCCACTATTCTTTCCTCTAAGAAGTATTTTACTTGCACTTTCTTTAAGATAGATTTGCAGAAGGCAGTCTTGGAGGTGAGTCGCTGTCTCCCAGATCTGCATAATAAAGTGCTTAAGGATATTGAAAAAAAAACACAGATACACTTGCATAATATTGTTAACATATATGATATGGTTCAATTACTGTCTATGAATACAAACGTTGGTATTTCAGATAATGGGTGAAATAGAAAAATGAATTTTTAAAAATCTGGTAACAATACAGTCTTAAAGTAGGAATAAGTATCATTCACATATTGGAACATTTCTCTCCCTAAAATTCCAAATGTCTAGAATGTGATAATTCTCCTTGACAGCATTCATGCACTGGGGTCCTACTGAATTGTTCAATTACAAGTTTCCACTTGTTTTTCCTGCACAGATTTTATTCATATCTTAGTTCAATAAAAATGGGTTACCTCTTTAAAAAAATTGTGTGTGTGTGTTCATTTACCAGTCCTGGGGATACTCACTACTATTTATCAACACCACAGTTCAAAGGAAGACATTCTTCTGTCATCATGTTCACTGTCCAACTTTCAGATGCATAAGAAGCAAATGAAAATACCATGGCTTGGATCAAGGCACCTTAGTCTTCAAAACTGGCATCACTGCTCACTCTTTAGAACTTTGAAGAGGTATGTGACAGCAGATTTCCATAACACATCGTGATTTCATGACTTTAGCTAACATGGGTGTTGATTGTGGATCTAAGTAAAATTAAATAACTGATAATCTTTATACATCTATCATAATGTTGCCTTTTGGTCCAGTGTTAAGGTTTTTGTTTTCTTGATACTGAGAGATAACCCATACTGAAGGCTGTAATCTTTGATCTTCTTCAGTCTTCATTTCTGAAAAAAAGGTTGTGACATCTGCATAATGCAGGCTGTTGAGTGTTTCTCCAATTCTGATGCCACATTCTTCTTTAAATACACCAGTTTCTCAAATTATTTGCCCTGCATACAGATGGACTAAGTATGGAGAAAGGATATAACCTTGACACACATCTTTGGGTTTGGTTTTTTTTTAAGGGGGGGTTATTTGCTTGTTTTTTATTTTATTGAGTTTTTTTATTAATTTCCATGAACATTTACAGAGATTTTGGATTTCCATTCATTCATTGTTGCACTTTTCTCCCCGCCCCTGCCCCCCCCAGTTCGCTCTTCTCCTTGAAAAGCAAAAGAAAAAACTCCTTCATTGGTATACAATCCCCCCGCATCCCCCCACCTCCACAGCTTTGGGGTTTTTTTTTAAACCACGTAGTATTCCCTTGTTCTGTTCAGACAACAGCTTCTTGGTCTATGTATAGGTTTCATATAAGCAAAATAATGTGTTGTGGGATTCCTACTCTTTTCATGTTAGCCAGAGTTGATTATTATCCACACAGCCAAACACCTTTGTATAATCATTATTATAAAATAAGTCAACATCTTTCTGGTATGTTGTGCTTCCAGCCACAATTCACCTGAAATTAGCAATGATATCACTGGTGCCATGGCTGCTTTTGAATCTAGCCTGAATTTCTGGCTAGAGTTCTCTGTAATTGTTCAGACATCTTTTAAGACTCTTCAGAAAAATTTTACTTGCATGTGATATTAATGATATTGTTTGATAAAGTCTCTATTGGATTATTTATTTTGGGAATGGGAACAAATATGGATCTCTTCCAGTCGGTTTGGCCAGGTAGCTCCAAATTTCCTGGCATTGCTTGGTGAGTATGTTTATTGCTGCATCTGTTTGTTTGTTGAAACATATAAACTGGTATCCCATAAATTCCTGAGACCTTGGTTTTTGCTAATGCATTCCGTACTCTTTGAATTTCTTCATCACTGATGGTTCTAGATCACCTACTACTTCCTGAATGGCTGTGTGCCCACCAATTCTTTTTGGTAAACTGACTCAGCATATGCCTTCTATCTACTTTTACATGCTTCCTGCATCATTCAGTATTTTGCTCATGGCACCCTTCATTATTGCAACTTGAGGTTGCATTTGTTTTTCAGTTTGAGAAATGTAGAGTGATTTTTTACCTTTTGTTTTCCAATTCCAAATCATTCCTTCTTAATACTCTGTTTTCTCGCTATTTTTTTAAGTCTTCTGTTTATGGTGGTTTTAATTTCCACATCTGTTCCCTTCGTTTTGGCTTCTTGACATTCTAGTGTAATTTTCAGAGTCTCTTTTGACATCCATTTTGGTCTTTTCTTTGTAATGACCTTTTGCTTTTTTTCATGGATGATATCCTTCATATCATCCCACAACTCATCTGGTCTTCAGTCATTAATGTTCAATGCCTCAAACCTATTCTTGACATGGATAGACTCAAGTTTGTATTTTGGTTTTTGTGGATTATTTTCACATTCTTCAGTGTCAATTTGAACTTGCACATGAGTAACTGATGATCTGTTCCACAGTCAGAAACTGGGTACTGAATATTTTACAGGTAAAAAATGAAGGGTCAGAGACTCTTCTTTTCAACATTTATAACGTTTACAAGCCGAAAGATTTATTTGGTGGCAATCAATTACGTATTGCTATTACATATCTTACATTAACAGCTTTCATTCGTGCTGTTATTTTTTTCCTTAGCTTTAAAATTGTTTGGCTTTCCTGAGAAACAAATTGTTGGATCAAGGAAGGGGGTGCCTAAATCTCTGTATCTCTTCACACATAGCTTCATAAATATTTTCTGCAAACCAGCCTTTTAAAAGATAAACAGGTATTCTTTAAATATAAAGTAGCAAAACTACAAATTTTTTAACATGTCTCTGCTATGTGAATACTCACAATAGGCAATAAATGGCTTTTGCCATTTGTGTCCTGGTTAACAAGTCTCAAATAAATCTCACCAAGAAAGCTGGCTTATGCATTATACAGATGCTTAGTATACTGTTTATTTCAAATCCCTTATTTAATGAATATCATGAATGCCTTTTTTTAACTTTTTATTTGAATAAAGTTTTTATTTCATACTGGTTTACTTACAAAGTTCATATACATTGTTTTTCACACTAGGTCTTTCCCATGAATACATTTTCTCACTATTGTAATCACACAATATATACAAATACTTAGTACAATTGCTGGCCTACACAGATAATGGATAATTCATTGTTTCCTTTCTCCTCCATTTTAATAAATCCAAGTACAATCACAAGCAGCCTGGGAAAAAAATAGTAATGGTCAGAAGAATGATGTTAAGCAGGTAAAAAGAAACAGATTTTAATTAAACACTATCCTGAAAATGGAGGGGAAGAAGTTGTCTAAAAATGTTAGAAACCAGAGGCAAATGAAGATTACCTGCTAATTAAGATTGTCCCATTCATAAAATCTGTGCTGATACACTTTTAGGAACACGAATCCTGGGCAAGCTGAGGAGCTAGCATGCTCAGCCACACAGGTGGTGACTACATGGGGACTAGTCTCATATTTGCTCAGCTATGTAGGCCTGGCCAGGTGGGATTCCCTGGATCTATGGTATCATTATTTGTAGCTAAACACTAACATGCCCACCCACAGCTCTTAAAAGTATTTCCTGTACTTCATTAGAAAACAGCGTATCAGCTTCTGAGGGAGATCTGTTCCTTAGAGGATGTGTTCCTAGCTTTCACCTACCCATACAGAACTCTTATCTCTTAGTAAACATTCCAAGAATCTTATCAAGATGCAGACACTGGCTTTCATATGGCTACATAATACAATTCTGTGACATGATTCTTACATGAGTTAATTAATGTAAATATTTCAACTGATGTTCATTTAAATGAAATCCTCCAAAATGTCTCTCTGTTTTGGGGATGTTCTTAAGATAAAATGGTTCTCTTAAGATGAAACATGGTATTTGGTATGTTGTTGTTGTTGTTATGTGCTGTCAAGTCGTTTGCGACTCATAGTGACCCTATGTACAACAGCCCTAAACCCTGCTCTAGCCTGTGCCAATCGCATTGCCTCTGACAAACCCATCCCAACTACCCCAGTCACTGAATCAATCCACCTCATAGAGGGTCTTCCCCTCCTGCGCTGTCCCTCTACTCTACCCAGCATGATGTCCCTCTCTAAAGACCTGTCTCTCCTTACAACATGTCCAAAGTATGTCACACGAAGCCCCAGAATTCTTGCCTCCAAGGAGTAGCCTGGTTTAACCCTCTCTAGGATGGATCTGTTTGTTTTCTTGGCAGTCCATGGTACATTCAATACTCTTCTCCAGCACCACAGCTCAAAGGCGTCAATTCTCCTTCTATCCTCCCTAGTCATTGTCCAACTCTCTGATGCATAACAAGTGATTGCAAAAACCATGGCCTGTATCAGGTGGACCTTAGTCTCCAGAGAAACACCATTGCTCTTGAGTACTTTAGAGAGGTCCCTAACAGCAGACTTTCCCATCGTAATAGGTTTTTGATTTTCTGGCTGCTGGTGCCAAGAGTGTTGACCGTGGAGCCCAGCAAACTGAAGCTGTGAACAATCTCAATCTCTTCGCCATCCATCCTGATGCTACCGATTGGTCCAGCGGTGAGAATCTCTGTCTTCTTGACATTGAGCCGCAGTTCATACTGAAGGCTGCAGTCCTTGACCCTCTGCAGTAAGTGCATGAGGTCCTCCTCAGTTTCAGCGAGTAAGGTTGTGTCATCTGCATAACGCAGATTGTTGATAGATCTTCCACCAATCCTAACGCCACGCTTCTCCTCATAGAGCCCAGCCTCGCGGATAATCTGCTCTGCATACAGGTTGAAAAGGTATGGAGATAGGACACATCCCTGGAGTACACCCTTCCCAATTTTGAACCATGCAGTGTTGCCCTACTCTGTTCTGACGACTGCCTCTTGGTCCAAGTATAGCTTTCACATATAGCTTGAATATATACTTGAGTTTCTTATTCCTGCTCATGAACTTTGAAAATTGTTGACAGTTGTAGAAAGGTTTCAGATCTTTGGTTCATTGGGTTGCTACTGAGTCATGTTTTACTCGAAGGCAATCAACAACAACAATAATCAATTGTAACATCTACCTTGTTGATGGGATGGGCTTTTCCTGGGGTAATTTTCCTTTAACTTCACAGTATCATCTTTAATAGTAAGTAATAAGGTTAATGCTATAATCAGCTATTATGTAGGCACATTCTACTTTAGCTGCTGTTCAAATATAGCAACACCCCAGGTAGAAAAAAAAGATATTTTGGAAATTAGTGAATCAAACTCAGTAACAACTTTTTTTAAAAAAAGACAAAGATTTTTCTTTCCCTCTTTTTTTCCTTGTGTACTGTCAAATCAGATCCGACTGGTGCAGGAGATTTCCTCTCTTTCTTCAGCAGAGCATCTGGTGGAGCTGAACCAGATGCCTTTGGGATTGCAACTCAGCTTCTTGTCACTAGGCCATCAGAGTTCAACCAGTAACAACTTGAAAAAAAATATTATTAAAAGAAGTTTCTTTATAGTAAAATATTTTAATAATTTTTAAAAGTTGACTACAGAAAAAGTCAGTATCAAAAGAGCACATACACTTATATACCAGTCCCAGAATGATAAATTATAGAGTTGGAAAATAGATTATAAATTACTAGTTCTAACTTGATGGCAAGAGTTACCTTAAGGTATATACAGCTATAACTTAGTTATAGAGTATACAGATATTTCACAGAATAATTTGCTGAGTTTGTAAGATTTAATAATACCCAGGCCTAGGCCATGAAGAGGAACAAAGACTAAAGCCCTCATTATGAATTATATCTCAACATCAAGAAAACAAAAATCTTCACCACTAGGCCAAGGGAAACATCCTGACAGATAAAAAGAGTGAAGTTATCAATGACTTCATCTTACTTGCATCCACAATCAACATCCATGGCTGTAGCAGACAAGAAATAAAGACTTGTTGCATCAGGAAAATCTGTCATCAAGACTGGCCCTCAGTGAAGATCGAGGCTCAACAACAGGAATTCAAGGATTTCCAAGGAGAAATGGGCCAAAGAAGACGATTACCTATGCATTGGAAAGGCCAAAGAGGACAATTACCTATGCACTGGACAGGCCAAAGAGGACGATTACCTATGCAACGGATTGCTGAAAGTCACTGTGAGTCTGATGACCTTAACAGTGGCAGCATGCCCAAGAGGATGACATCGTAAATGCACCACATATTTTGTTCTGTTGAATGCTTCTGCCAAAAGATGGTTAGACCTGGGGGCAGTCTGTTCACAATTCTCAGGTTCCCTTTATCATATATAAAGGGGGAAGGCAGTGACACCTACTTCAAAATATAGTATGACCACTTATGGGGGGTTAAAAGTGGCAGTGCTGGAATTGGAAACACTATCCCTGATCACAGAGTCCTCAGTCAGGCGAGGGGACCAGACTGGGGTGGGGGCAATTGGAGGGGGAGTATACCAGCCAGCTCCTGGGGGGTGTTGCCGTCGCAGCCCTCTCCCTGGGGCGAGCTGCCCTCGGCCCCC
>NW_006399882.1:3965751-3986525 GCF_000299155.1 Elephantulus edwardii | reverse complement strand
TATATATATATACACACACACATACATATACATATATATATATATATATATATATATCTGTTATCAAGGACCTTTCCAAAGCACTAAGTAACAAGGATATCAGTTTAATGACAAAGGTGCACTTGATCCAAGCTATGATATTTTCAATTGTTTCCTATGCATCTGGAAGTTAGACAATGGATAAGGAAGACTGAAAGAAAATCGATGCCTTTATATTGTGGTGCTAGTGAAGAGTACTTATCCCATGGACAAACACGTCTCTCTGGGAGGAAGTGCATCCAGGTTGCTCCTCAGAGGCAAGGATGATGACTTTACATACTTTGGGCGTGTTACCAGGAGAGGCTTGTTATGTATCATCAAGTCACTGACCCATTGCAGACCCTCCAGTGGATTTTCAAAGGTTGTAAATAGCATGGGAGGAGATTGCCCATCTTTCTCCTGCAGAGCAGCTGATGGATTATGTGTCTTCTGGTTTGCAGCACAGCTCCTGATCGTTATGCTACCAGAGAAGATGCTAGTCTTTAGAAAAAGATATTCTGCTGGAAAAAGTAGAGGGTAGTGAAAGAAAGGAAGACCCTCAAGGAGATGAATTGACGCTGACTGTAACAAAGAGCTCAAGCATATCAGAGACTCTGTGGATGGCACAGAATAAGGTAAAGTTTTGATCAATTAGACATATGGTTATTATGAGTTGTGGTTGACTCAAAGGCACAACAACATGCTTATGCAAACATTACCTGATTTCACTGTATATACAAACAGACCACCAATCACACAGACAGAGGCAAAGGAGGCGTGGAAACAGTGTAGGCTTTACAGACCGCTAGCTTTGCTGCCTGTGAAGAAAAGCACTGCTGTGGGGCCACTGAGTCTAAGTGCCATTAACTCCACAAGGGGAAAAAGTCCCCACTACAAACTGTACAAAACTGATTCCCATGAGATCAGACAGACTACACATTCCCTTATCTATTTCTGTTGAGTCAAACACCAATCAAACCATCCAGGGTTCTTGCAGCTCTACTACAAGGGCTATTATTCTACTGCAATGGCCACACAGAATCCACAAGCAGCACTGACACTCATGAGGTTTCTTCTTGTTGTTAGGTGCCAGTGAATCAAGTATGATTCACAATGACCTTATGAATAACAGATCTGAACCCTGTCCTAACTTGTGCCATCCTCAAGGTCTCTGACATACTAGAACCCACTGCCACAGTCACTATGTAAATCCATCTAGTTGAGGGTATTCCTCTCTTTCACTGACCTTCCAAGCATTATGCCATTCTCCAAGGACTAGCCTCTTCTAGAAAAATGTTCTAAATATGTGAGATGAAGCTTTGTCTTCTTTGCCTCCAAGGAGTCTTCTGGCTGTACTTTCTCTAAGACATATCTGGTTGTTCTTTTGGCAGAACATGGGATATTTAGTACTCTCCTCAAACATCTCAACTCAAAGGCATCTTTTCTTCTTCTTCCTTATTAATTGTCCAGCTCTTAAATGCATAGCAAATGTTGGAAAAGACAATGGCCTGAGTTAGGCACAACTTAGTCCTCAAACTGACATCACTGTTTCTCAAAAATTTGGAGAGATCCCTGACAGCAGATTTTCGCAGTGCAATGTGTCTTCTGATTTCTTTTCTTCTTTTCTGTCCTGATTTCTTGACTGCTGGTACCAAGTATGTTTATTGTGGATCCAAGTAAGGTGAAATAATTGACAACTTGAACTTTTCTCCACCTAGCATGATGTTGTGCCTATCAGTCCAGCAGTAAGAATATTTTTTTTCTTTAGGTTGAGGTTCAAACCATATTGAAGGCTGTATTCTTTGTTCCTCTGCAGCAAGCGCTTCAAGTGCTACTCACTTTCAGCAAGCAAGGTGTGTCACCTGCATAATGTATGTTTTGATGAGTCCTCCTCTGATCTTGATGTCACATTCTTCCAACCCTAAGTGCACACCTTTCTTAATTTTAAACTATGTAGTGTTACTTTACTCTGTTCACAAAATAGCCTCTTGGTCTAGGTATAGGGTTCACATGAGCACAATTAAGTGTTGTGGGATTCTCATTATTCTCAATATTAGCCATAATTGGTTATGATCCCACAGTCAAATGCCTTTGCAGAGTCAATAAAGAATGTCAGATAGACATTCTTCTGGTATTCTTTGATTTCAGCCAGGATCCACCTGACATTAGCAATGATATTCCTGGTTCCATGGGCTCTCTAAACCTACCTTGAACTTCTGACAGCTCTTTGTCTGTTTACTATTCTAGCTATTTTTTTTTTTATGGTAAGAAAAATTTATTACATTTAGAATTAGCCCGCTGGACTCAGTTTAGATGATCCCAATTTTGTTGGCAACATCCAAAGCATCATAATCAGGAGCAAGTCGAACATAGGCTTTCTTCTCTCCATCAGGCCTAATCAAAGTGTTGACCTTAGCCACATCAATATCATAGAGCTTCTTTACAGCTTGTTTAATTTGGTGCTTATTGGCCTTGACATCCACAATGAACACAAGTGTGTTGTTATCTTCTATCTTCTTCATAGCTGACTCAGTGGTCAGAGGAAATTTGATGATGGCATAGTGGTCAAGCTTGTTTCTCCTGGGAGGGCTCTTCCGGGGGTATTTGGGTTGCCATCGGAGTCTCAGCGTCTTAGGCCGCCGGAACGTGGGTGACATTCGGATCTTCTTTTTTTTTGGCTGTGGACACCCTTCAGGACTGCCTTCTGGGCCTTCAATGCCTTTGCTTTGGCTTCAGTTTTGGGAGGGGCAGGGGCTTCCTTCTTCGCTTTCGGCGCCATCTTCGTAGAAAGGGCTATTCTAGCTATTTTTTAATGCTCTTCTGCAATGTTTTGCTTGTATGTGATAGTAATGATGTGGTTTGATAATTTCCACATTCAATTGGTTCACCTTTCTTAGGAATGGAAACAAATATGGATCTCCTGCAGTCAGTCTGCAGGCAGCTGGAGTTTATTAAGGAAGCTAACAAGTTACAATTAAGGTAGGAAACAGGATCTAAATCTTGAATCTGGACAGCTTCTCAGGTATGTTCAGAGGTCACCTGTCCTTTAGCTTTTCAGTTTTGGGCCAGTGTTACAAAGCTCTCTCATTGTTTTGTTATGTGTCATCAAATAGACTATGACTCGTAGGACCCTATGAACAATGGCTCTGAATCATGCCCTATCCTGAGCCATCTTCATTGTCTCTGACACACCTAACTGCCACAGTCACTGTATTAATCCATCTCATCTAATGCACTGACCCTCTACCCTTCCAAGCATGACATTCCTCTTCAAGAACTGGTCCTTCCTAGCAAAATGCCCAAAGTATGTCAGATGGAGCTTTAAGATCCTTGCCTCCAAAGAGAAACCTGGTTTCACCCACTCCAGGAGGGACCAGTTCTCTTGGTCATAGCATATTCAATACTCTTATCCAGCATCACAACTCAAAGACATCAATTCTTCTTCTTTCATCCTGATTCATTGTCCAGCTCTCAGATGCACAGACAAGTAATTGAGAAGACCAAGGACTGGATCACTTTTACTTTAATCTCTAAACTGACATCATTGCTCTTTAGCACTCTATAATAGAGGTCAGTGATAGACTTTCCCGATGAAATTAATCTTTTTATTTCTTTGACTGCTCGTGCAAAAGGTGTTAACTGTGGATCCAAGCAAGCTAAAATTATTAACAATTTCAATCTTTCTCCATTTATCATGATGCTGCCTATTGGCCTGGTAGTGAGGATATCTGATTTCTTGATTCTTAGATGCAATCTATACTGAAGACCACAGTCCTTGATCTTCTGCAGCAAATGCTTCAAATCCTCCTCAGTTTGGGTTAGCAAGGCTGTGTCATCAGCATAACATTTTTAATGCTGCCAATTATGGTACAGCCCCACTCCGCAACCCTCCAGTAAACCTGTGCAAAGTTCTCTAGTTCCCTGGGTTGGCAGTTCCAGGTTAGCTCTGTCTTGTGTTAGCTTTTATTCTCCACCACTTCTGTTGCTTCAGTCTTAGTCTGTATCCATCTCTCAAAGAAAATCTGTCCCTCAAGCACACGTGCCGCACTACCCACTTCCTTCTTCACGGTAGAACAGTGCCCATCTTCTGCTACCAAAACTGCTCAAATTTATACCTGGAGAGAGGGCAAAATTGACCAATCTTCTCATTAATAGTGTATATACTTTACTTGCAGGTTCCCACCCAAAAGGTGCTATTCAGCCCACCCACATTACTATCATAGTGCCAGCCAGCCTCATGATGAAAGCAAAAGCCAATGCCTAAGAAAGTCATTTTGAGGCTGCCGCCACTGAGACCACCATGACAAATAGACTCACAGCCTTCCTCAAGAATGCCTGGGCCAGGGAGCCAGTGCTGGTCGTGTCCTTCACTAACGCGGGTCTCGCTGCAATTTTGCCCTCGTTAAGCCCCTACACCAAGTATGCCTCCGTGATCAATGAGATCACACCCTACAGCTACCCAGTGCCCCTCCGAGATGATGGGAACATGCCTGACGTGCCCAGCCACCCCTAGGACCCCAGGTCCCAGCCTGGAGTGGCTGAAGAAACTGTGAGCACCTCTGAGGATGCCACCCACCCCAGCCCCCAATAAAAACCTGAAAACAAAACAAAAAAGCCATTTTTGAACAGTCTACTGCACCACATGGTCAGATGCTGACTGAGTATGACAATGTCAGTAAGCTGAACAGCCAAACATCAGTTAATATTTGGATGTGTTACAAAAGTTTAGGTAGCGTACAGTATGTAAAAAAACATGCACTTAAAGACTTCCTGTATTTTAAGGCCTAAAAGACTTTGTCATTAAAAAAATGAGAGCCATACGAGAGCATACTTTAAACATAGCATAAAAATGAAAAACATGTTTTGTGGTTGTTGTATGCTAATCAAGATCCCATTGAGCATATTATTATTACATGTAATTTGAAATATATTATTGGACTTAAATGATTGATTACCAAACAATATGTCCCTCCCTCCCATGTACACATGGCAACGATTACTATAACTGCAACATCTCTTTCATTAAATGAATATAAATTGTTGTAATATACTAATAAGAAGGGGGGGGGAACCTAGGAGCTGGGAAATGTAGATCAAACAAAGCCAGTGACTATTATTTTTACTAGAATTTTATACAGAGATCTTTTTAACTACTGATTAAAATGTAACATTCTGGAGCTAAATAAAAAACTTAACTCCCAGACTCCCTGTATCTCACACCTAAGCTCACTCAACACTGTTCACCACCACTTGGAATCTAAAGAGAGGTTGGCAGAACTTCATAAATACCTTCCCGTTTGCTCCTTTCTATGGTGATGCAATTTGACCTACATTTCCAGTGCCCATTGAAACTTCGTGGGAGGGGGAGGAGGAGAGTTTTTCATTTCTCCTACCCTCTGATTAACTAGGACAGCAGATGCCACTCAAGGGACTGCTACTAGGCAGAAGCAAAAGGTGGGGGGGAAGTCATGCCAGTAGGAAATTCCACAGGAGAACATTCAGAAACCCTGCCTTCGCTTATCCTGGAAACAAACCATCATGACTTCACAAGACAACTTGCATGGAAGATATGCTCCACTTTATGGCAGAATCAGCTAATTTACTTTTAGGTTCCCACTACAATGAAAGCTAAATTTATTCTTGCTATTTAAAAAAAAAAAAAAAGCTCACACCACTGCTGTTGAGTCTATAGTGTCCATCAGGTTTCTAAGGCTGGATATAACTTTACAGTCCATCATTCACCCACAAAGCAGCTGGTGGATTTGAACTGTGGACTTTTTTTAATCAATTCTATTCTTTACCCTACAGTCTTCTTTTTAAAAAGAATACATTTTAGATTTTTGAATAGTCTTTTATTTATGGAAGAATTCCAATATATATTCCATGCCTAGTTTCCCTGTTGTTAACCTCTTATCATAATGAGCAAATCTTTTTTATTAATTGGAATTCATACTTCATTCATACTTCCTTAGGTTTTACTTGGTGTCCGTTATCAGTTCCAAGTTCCCAGCTAGGATACCACATTACATGTATCATGCTTCCTTACTCCACTAGACTGAAATAATGCCTCAGCCTTTCATTGTTTTTGATGACATTGACTATTTTGAGAAGTACTTGTAGTTTGTACAATGTCTCTCAATTATTTGTCTAATGTTTCATGAATCCTTTATTGTCTTTAGTATTGCATAATATTCCATTGTACAAAAGTATCATAGTTTCTTTAACCATTCATACATTCATGGACGTTTGAGTTATTTCCTTTTCTTATGTAGTTGTTGTTATTGCCATAGAGTCATTTGAGACTCATAGCGACCCTATGTACAAGAGCTCTAAACGCTGTTCTATCCTGTGCCAGCCTAGCCATCTCAAACACACTCATTCCCACCACTCCAATCACAGAATCGATCCATCTCATCCAATATCTTCCTCTCCTTCTCCACCCCTCCACTCTACCAAACATGATGTCCCTCTCCAAGGACCAGTCCCTCCTTGCAACACGCCCAAAGTATGTCTGATGAAGCTTCAGAATCCTTGACTCTAAGGAGCATTCTGGCTTCACCTTTTCTAGGACAAACCTGTTTATTCTCCTAGCAGTCCATGGTATATTCAACACTCTTCTCCAGCACCACAGCTCAAAGGCATCAATTCTCTTTCCATCATCCCTATTCACTGTTCAACTCTCTGATGCATAGCACAGAATTGTGAAGACTATAGCCTGGATCAGGGGCACCTTAGTCTCCAGCCTGACATTGTTGCTCTTTAGTACTCTTGAGAGATCCCTCACAGCTGACTTTCCCAAAGCAATTAGTCTCTTGATTTCCTGGCTGCTGTTACCAAGAGTGTTGACTGTGGAGCCAAGTAAACTAAAACTGTAAACTGTTAACTATCTCAATCTCTTCACCATCCATACTGATGCTGCCAATTGGCAGCCCAGTGGTGAGAATCTTTGTTTTCTTGATGTTGAGCTTCAATCTGTATTGAAGGCTGCAGTCTCTGACCTTCTGCAGCAAGCACATCAGGTCCTCCTCAGTTTCAGCAAGCAGGGTTATGTCATCTGCATAATACAGGTTGTTGATGATAATAAAGCAATAAACATTGGTACACATATAGCAGTACTTGTTGCTGGTCCTATTTCTGTAGGATGTATAACTATTAGTGGACTTGCTGGATCAAACAGAGTCTCAATTTTCAACCTATTAAGAAAATCACAAAACTGCTTTCCACAGTTGTTGTTGTTGTTGGTAGGTGCCGCCTCATTTTCAGCAAGTGGATCAAGAGAATATTTTATGTTTTAAAATCCGGAAAGGCAGGGGTCAGGGTTGTATCCTTTCTCTAGAGCTATTCAATTAGTATGCTGAGTGATTCATTTGAGAAGCTGGACTCTGTGAAGAACGGTGGCCTCAGGATCAGAGGAAGATTTAACAACTTGCATTATGCAGATGACACAACCTTGCTTGCTTTCCATAGTAGATGTACCATTTTTACATTTCCACCACCAATGCAAGAGGGTTCTCATGTTGCCATGCCTTTATTAATATTCATAGTTTACTGTTTTACTTGATTTTGTTATTGCTGCCAGGGTTAGACAATAAATAGCTCCCTGCTGTTTTGTCCTGCATATCTCTTTTATTCTTTAATGCATTATCCTCTGTGAGATAGACTGACACAGTTACTACAGAAACCATGATGATGGTGTAGAAAAGGGCAAGGTCCCACTATGCTGTTCACAGGGTCACTTGAGTTGTAGTGCACTCTATGGCATCTAACGATAAAAGGTAATGATCTTGCACATTAATTCATGTGTTTTTGGCCCTCTGAATGTCTTCTTTGATAAGTAAGTGCCTTTTCATGTCCTTTGCCCATTTTGAAACTGGCTTGTCTTTTTCTTATTGAGGTGTTGAGTTTGTTGTATAAATGTAAAGACTGGTCCTTTGTCACATATGCCTTACCAAAAATATTTTTTCCCAATCTGAATTTTCTTTTTTCATTCTTTTGGAGAAATCTTTTGAAGCATATAAGGATTTCATTTTGAGGACATTCTAATAATTTCTTTTCTCCTTTGCTGTAAAATCATAATCTTTTCTAAATGCCAGTCCTATCTCACACATAATCTGTTTCTCACAAAACAATGCACATTCATTCAAGAGGCATGGACCAAGATGTATAGTTAATATTAAAAACAAGAATAGCTAATGTTACCTGATGCTCATGTGCCAGGCCCTGTGCTCCAAGCTTTACTTAAATATGCATAATAAACTCACAAAGCAGATATTTTCATTATCTCTAATTTCCAAATGAGAAAACTGAGGGTAGGGAGGTTAATGGCACAAGGCTGTCATCCACCTAGTCTGCACAATTAGCCCTCACATACACAAAAGTAAAAACAGAATGATAATAAATTAAATGATTTTAGAAAAAGTCATTCCTTATCTCACAATGCTGACTCCCTTTCAAAGCCATCATAAAAAGTATAGTAGAGTATTTTAAAAATTAGTTAAAATGTGTAAACTGAAACAAACTGGGAAAAGGGTTTTGGATAGTTCTCTCTCCAAAATGGATTCCAAATTTGAGCTTCCTGTTCCTAAAACATCTTCTGTGAATAAAACCCATAAAGGTCTTTATCAGAAAGTAGCCACTCTCTGGTAGAGTCTGCAAATTTCCTCACTCTCTAAACATAATTTATAGCTTTTAGCTCTGCAAGGCTTGCCAGTCAAAATGAGCAAGGGCAGGTCCCAAACTATAGGCTGCTTCTAGATGGGTAATTTGCCTCTTGTTAAGAGTGGAGCTAATCCCATATTTTGAGTCCCACAAATTTGAAGAGATCTCCTGCCTATTCCCTAATCAAGGTCAGCATTCTCTGCACTAGCATCTATGGTGCTATTTTTAGATGCTTTAGAGTTGGTTTTCACTCACAGCAGCCTTATGTACAATAGAATGAGACACTGCTCCATCCTGGCTAGTCCAAAAAGTGCTTCTAGGTTTCTGTTCATTGTAACCACAGTCTCAGTCCGTCTGACTAAAGATCTTCCTCAGTTTTGCTGACTCTATACTTAACCAATTATGATGCCCTTCTCCAGGGATCAGCCCCTCCTGATAATGTGTCCAAAGTATGGGAGACAGAGTCTTCCCACTTGTTTGTCCTTCTGAAAGTCCGTGTATAGTTAATATCCTCCAAGACCACAATGTAAAGGCATCTACATACTGTGTATATAAGTACATATATTGAAAAAAAAAATCTTCTCTTTTACAGGTTTTATACCAGGATAAGAACATAATGACTAAGAGAAGTCAAGGGAATTCTGGTAGCACAGGAAGCAGTGGTCAAAAGGAAGGAAACACTGCATGGTTCAAAATCAGGAAAGGAGTGCATCAGCAATGGCGTCCTGTCTCCATACCTTTTCAATCTCTATGTGGAACAGATCATTCAGGAGGCTGGACTTTATGAGGAAGAATACAGCACCAGGATTGGAGGAGGATCCATCAATGGTTGTTATGCATTATGCACATGACACAGTCTCGCTTGTTGAAATGGAAGACAACCTGAAGCATTTACTGCAGAAGATCAAAGATGCAGCCTTCAATATGGATTGAAGCTCAAAAATCAAGAAAACAAAGATTTTCACCACTGGGTTAACTGGGAGTACCAGCAGTCAGGAAATAAAAAAAATCTACATTAGGTATATCTGTGGTCAGGGATCTCTCCAGAGTGCTAAAGAGCAAAAATGTCAGTCTAGAGACTAAGGTGCACCTGATCTAGGCCATGGTCTTCACAGTTTTTTGCTAAGAATCAGAGAACTAAAGATGACAGAAGAACAATCAATGACTTTGAATTGTGGTGCTGGAGAAGAGTATTGAACATACCATAGATTGCCAAGACAACAAACAGGTCTGTCCTGAAGAAGATGAAACCAAGTTGCTCCTTGGAAGCAAGGATTCTGAAGCTAAACCTCACATACTTTGAATATGTTGTCAGGAGGCACCAGTCCTTAGAGTCTATCATGCTTGGGAGGATGCAGGGACAGTGCAGGAAAGGAAGTCTATAGAGGAAATGGACTGACACAGTAACTGGGTTAATTGGGGTAGACAGATGGACTGACACAGTAACTGGGATAATGGGGGTAGATATGTCAGAGACAGTGAGATTGGCTCAGGCTAAGGCAGGATTCAGAGCTACTGTGAATAGGGTTGCTAAGAGTAAAAGTTGACTCGATGGAACAGAACAACAGTGGTAAGAAGGTGTGGTGCCAACCCAAAGGCACATGGTTTAAATCCACCAGGGCTCCACAGGAGAAAGATGGGTAATCAAATCTGTCACAATTTACTACTTCTGAAAACCTGCTGGAGGGTCAGCTATAAGCTGATTACTACTTGACAGCATACAACAGTAAGAGCACTCAAAGGGGCTTAAGTGGTGCTATGGCTAAGCCATATATATGTCTGTGAACCAAAAGGTCAGTGGTTTAAATCCACCAGTCACTCTGCTGGTGAAAGATGAGACAGCTGACTTCCTCAGAGATTTATAGCCCTATCCAGCAGTTCTACTCTGTCCTACAAAGTAACAATGAAATTGAACCAAAAGATCAGCTGTTTGAATCCACGGAGCTGCTCCACAGGAAAAAGGGGAGACGCTGTCCTCTGGTTACACCTTGGATACCTTATGGAGGGCCACAATGAGTTAAAATCCACTTGTTGACAATGAGTTTGAGGTTTTGTTTTTAAGGCAGTTGGTGACTTAGGTTCTGCTTTTTTTTTATGAACTCAGCGATCTCAGGCAAGAAGTTTCACCTTTCTGGTCAGGATTGTTGTTATTGTTAAGTGCTGTCGAGTCATAGGTGACTCATAGCGACCCTATGAACGAAAGCCCTCAACAGTTGTGTGACTTTCATCCTTTCTCCATGGTCGTAGGGTCAAGCTAGTTACAGAAGCAGATACCACTCCTGCTTATGTGTGGTAATTCAAGTACATTGCCTAGCACATAACTACTACTGCTCTTGAGCTAATTCTCTCACAACAATCTTCTTTCATGACTCCAGGGCAGCACATTTTAAAGGGAGCAGGTTATCTCCCTTTTCTCCTGTGGAGTGGGATTGAACCACTGGCTCTTCAGTTATCAAACACATAACCAGCACATAGCAAGTGCACAAGTAAGAGCTGCTAGGATCAATGTAAGTTGTGCTGGTGGTACAATGATTTAGCATTAGCATTTGACTGCTAGCAGTTCTACTCTGTCCAACAGGATTGCTAGGAGACAAAATGGATAATGGGCTCCTAGTTGGTGTTATATAAATCTGGAAAGGTAATAAGCCATATCTGAAAACATAATATGCAAAGACATTTTTTTTAAAGTTCTATATTCTTTTTGCAGCTTAACAATTAAAAAAATCTGTTTCCCTCACTTGTGATAAAAAGTTCAAGTTTTATATTTTTGGATAAATCTACTTGTCTAATTTATATGTATGATTTTTCAAAACCTTAGTTTAATTTTAACCAAGAACAAAATGCCCCAACAGAAGGTTTGTTCAATGATTTTCTAAGTCTTCTTAGAATGGTTCAGATGTTCTCTTTGAATATTTAATTACTCTGGTAAAGGTAGGGTAACTGGACTATTTATATAGAGATAGAACTGAGTCATCATCAATAGTTCACATGCTTTAAGGTTTATTTTGAGACTTCAGGTGATACGGATGGTAAGATGATCTGTTATAAATGGTTTTTAATGTATCATGTAAATTAATTCTTACAATGACTCTTTTAAAAGGTATTTTTGTCATTTTTGCTATTTTACAGATGAAAAGCTGAAGAATATGTCATATAAGACAGTACAGAGTGGGGCTAGAATCGAACCAAGCAGGTTAACACTACAGCACAAACCCCATCCCCAGAAGCCTGGGTGGAGAAGATCAGTTTGCACCGCCCAGCTAGCCTAAAGGAGCAGAGCTCTGAAGGCCTTGTCTAAACCAAGTCATGCCACCCTCTCTAGCTGTACATTTCAGGTGGTTCTAATCCAGAGGAAGAAACAATCTCTTCAGGTTACAATTTATAGCACCAGGAAGTTGGAGAGCCACTGTGAGTCAGAATCGACTCGGCAGCAGAGAGTTGGAGATTTATTTTAGCTACAGCACATCAGCAGAGAACTGCCGGAAGTCCAGACTGGGTTTAGAAGGGGTCGTGGTACTAGGGATATTGTTGCTGATGTTAGATGGATCTTGGCTGAAAGCAGAGAATACCAGAAGAATGTCTATCTGTGTTTCACTGATTATGCAAAGGCATTTGACTGTGTGGATCATAACAAACTGTGGCTGACTCTGAGAAGAATGGGAATCCCAGAACATTTAATTGTGCAAATATGAAACCTATACTTGGACCAAGAGGCAGTAGTCAGAACAGAGCAGGGTAACACTGTATGGTTCAAAATTGGGAAGGGTGTACGCCAGGGATGCATTCTGTCTCCATACCTTTTCAACATGTATGCAGAGCAGATTATCCGAGAGGCTGGGCTCTATGAGGAGAATTGTGGCATCAGGATTGGTGGAAGATCTATTAACAATCTCCGTTATGCAGATGACACAACCCTGCTTGCTGAAAATGAGGAGGACCTCATGTACTTGCTGCGAAGGGTCAAGGACTGCAGCCTTCAGTATGGACTAAGGCTCAATGTCAAGAAGACAAAGATTCTCGCCACTGGACCAATTGGCAGCGTCAGGATGGATGACGAAGAGATTGAGAGTGTTCACAGCTTCAGTTTGCTCGGCTCCACAGTCAACACTCTTGGCACCAGCAGTCAGGAAATCAAAAAGCGTATCGCGATGGGAAAGTCTGCTGTTAGGGACCTCTCTAAGGTACTCAGGAGCAACAGTGTCTCTCTGGAGACTAAGGTGCGCCTGATACAGGTCATGGTATTTGCAATCACTTGTTATGCATCAGAGAGTTGGACAATGACTAGGGAGGACAGAAGGAGAGTGGATGCTTTTGAGCTGTGGTGCTGGAGAAGGGTACTGAATGTACCATGGCCTGCCAAGAAAACAAACAGATTCATCTTGGAGAGGATTAAACCAAGCTACTCCTTGGAGGCAAGGATTCTGGGGCTTCGTCTGACATACTTTGGACATGTTGCCAGGAGGGACGGGTCCTTGGAGAGGGACGTCATGCTTGGGAGGGTGGAGGGACAACGCAGGAGGGGAAGACCCTCTATGAGATGGATTGATTCGGTGACTGGGGTAATCGGGATGGGTGTGTCAGAGGCGGTGCGGTTGGCGCAGGCTAGAGCAGGGTTTAGGGCTGTTGTGCATAGAGTCGCTATGGGTCGGAAACAACTCGACGGCACCCAACAACAACAACAACAACAACAACAACAACTGTAAATCAATTTCTCTTGGGACGGACCTTCACGTTGGTGAGCTAACTTGCTGAGACTGACTATATAATTCAGCTGTGGAGAGGCTTTCCTCTATGGCATGCTATAAACATCATGATGTTGTTATTGTGTATTGTCAAGTCAGAACCAACCCATAGCTGACTCTCTGGTCAGCTATGATGGAGAAAACATCATGAAAGATGGAGAAAACAATGAAGTTGCCAATGATTTAGTTTTGCTTGGATCCATAATCATTATCTATCAGAGCTGCAGTCAAGAAACCAAAGGACATGTCGCATTGGAGAAATCTGTGGCCAAGGGCCTCTTTAGAGTGTTACAGAACAAAGATGTTCATTTAAAGACTAAGGCGTCCCTGATTTAAGCCATGGTATTTTCAATTGTTTTGTGTGCATCTGAAAGTTGTACGATGAATTAGGAAGACATAAGCAGAGTACTGAATAGCCCCTCGACTGCCAAAAGAACAAACAAATCTATCTTAGAAGAAGTGCAACCAGAGTGCACCTTAGAGGCAACGGTGGTTAAACTTGGTCTCATATACTTTGGGCATGTTGTCAGGAGGGGCCAGCATTTGGAAAAAGACATTATGCTGCAAAAGGCAGAGGGTCAGAGAAAGGGAGGAAGGACTGACGCAGTGACTACAATAGGCATGAGGATGACGAAGGGCACAGGTTAAGGCAAGATTCAAGGAGTTGTATAGTCATTTGACTTGATGGCAGCTACCAAACACAACAAACAATAGAGTCACTAGAGAAATGTAGGGATCACTGGTGGCCTAATGGCAAGCAGCTGCTCTACAATCCCAATAGCACCTAGTTCGAATCCACCAGCTGCTCTGTGGGAGAAGAATAAGCAATGTCCTCATCAATCTCCTCAGTTAATTAAATTTACTGCCTCTGAAAACTTCCTGGAGGATGAGCTAAGGGTTGATTCTGACTCTACAGTACATAACAACAGAGAAATGTACGTTTAGTCTGACATTTGAAAAAAACAGATAGAAAATTAAAGATTGCTTCAGCTAGTTTTAGTCTTCAAAACTACTTCAGCATTTGAAATTTATGTAAAAGGATAAATAAAAACTTGGTCTAACTTCTATACTTCTCTGTATATGTTCACGGTCACTGACAATAGAGTGACAAATAACTTTTTCTTTGTAAAGGTTATGTTGGCTGTGACAGAGCTTCAACTCAAGTACCCTGAATTCCATGGCATGGCCATTAGAGGAATTTCAATTCGGCTACAGAGACTAGCTTTCCCTCTATTTCGGAGTTAGGCTTGTCCCTGCTCACCCCACTTTATTCTCAGCCTGGTTCTCTGCACAAAGCAGCAAGGCAGATGCTCCTGTGCTCACCCTAGCAATTGTTCCTGATAGATCAAAAGTCAAAGAAAGATTCTGTTTGGTCAGTCTTGCTGAAATAATCACTAAGGCAAGCATGGCAGACAACTTGATTGGTCTCGTAGGTTGTCGACTTGGAGGCTACCTAGTAAACGCCTTGCACTTAGCAGAATAAGAGAAGGGATACTCATTCCTCAATATTCCTCATTTGAAGAAATATTAGGTGGAAAAAAATTTACTTTTCCACTACAAATACTAAGAGGGTTTCACCTTTGATAAACCGGTTATGAATCCTGGTACAGTATCCTGGTAATTTTCCACTTGTTTCCTTTTCCATCGCTAGGCCAATTTCCCACCATTCTGAGTCTTGCTCTGTGGCCCTACAAGCTAAAACTATCCTTCATGGACCCCTGGCTCCCGGGCTTTCAGTGGGGTTAACCAGTGGGAGGCACTAGAAGGTGATTCATTAAAGAGGAAAGAAAGATGGAAAAGGGGGAATGCTTCTTATTGCCCCCCACCCCCCACGCTGGGCTGCATTTTCTGGCAATGCCTGCATCTCTCCAGGACTACAATTCCGGATAGATGACCCCTTTTTCCGGGCTCCAGCTAGGCCACTGGACTCTTAACACTTTCTCCTCTTTACTCCTTGATCTTACCTCTCCATTGTTTCCCATCTGGTTGCTTCAAAATCTCTTTGTAATCTTTAATACCCTATCCCTACCCTGAAAAGGCTTTTGAACCATGGAATCAGATAGGCATTATGTGAGACGCTGACTGGGATAAATGGCTAACAATTTTGACCTAAAAATTTAAATTTTATATTCTTAAGATCAGCAAATGCCCTCCTTGCCCTGTGTCAGTTAACACCACTCGCATTCCATTTTCACAGTAACACTCCTCCTACCAAGGACTGCGTGGGCGACTTTAGTGCCAGAGTCCATAGGGAGCTCAGCTGCTAACCTGAGGTTGCACTCTCCGGTGGTTCAAACCCACCCCCACCGGTGACTTTGAGGAAGAAGGATGGGCAATCTCCTCCCGTGGGATTTACAGTCTCAGAAACCCTCCAGAGAGTGGGTTATGTGATGGTTCCAAAAAACTTTCCTTTCTCAGGCAAAAACGACACCTTTCAGGTAAGTAAGTACCAGGGAATACAGGAAGACCCTCTCTTGAAGGGCAGCTGGCAGAAGGGAGGAGCCAACCTTTACAATTTCTTAGGTAGGAGTCAAAGATGAAAACATTTACAAAGAGCTGCCACTTTCTCTCACTGCTCTATGGGTTTCTTCTCAAAGTCAAAATTGTATTTTCACACTGAAAACTGAACCAAGAAGTCCTCTCCCTGCCTGGGGAAGTTGCCTTGTGGGCCACTTCACTTTGCTGGTTTCTCAGAGCTGAGGATCTGCTTACCACCAGAGCCAAGCCAGAGAGAAAGCAAGCCAAGCACCCCACACTGGGAATTGCTGCCCATGGTCCCGCCTGCTCTTTCTGTTGAATCCCAACAGAAATCTTGCCTCTGCTCTAAGGCAAAAGATGAGCAAAGGAGGAAAAAAGTCAGCTCATCCTTGCCTGTCTCTTTAACAGATCTGAGCAGATTAGCACTTTTCTTTTCCACAGGAGAGAACTGGCATATGTTTATACTATAATCTGCTCTGAGCTCCTTCTCTGGATTTTTCTCTTACCAAGGCAACCGGATTTGGGGGGTGGTGGTGTTAGATGTTAATTGAAATCTCCTGGGAGTCTCTAACTACTCTGCCTTGCTGTCATTTGGCACAAGAAATGTGCAGGTTAATGTGCAGGTTACTACTGTATTCCTCAATGTTGTGGCATTCTTTGGAACAAGAGCTGACTGCAGAAGAGTTCTAGGCAGTTGATAAGAACGGATGTAGTCTGTGTCAACAAGCTATTCGAACAAGGATTCCAAATGTCTCTCTCTTTAACCAGCAGGCATTCAGAGCTGAAAGAAAGAGCTGCTAAAATAAAAAGCTCAGGCAGACAGACTGCAGTCTGCAGAAGGGATGCCCCGCTGCACTTGAGCGGAAGCTAGCAAAAGGGAAAGCTCATTTCTCTCCCTTCTGAATGCAAAGCCCCTCTCACCAGGGTGAAGGAAACACCTAACAGGTAGTCTGAGCAGCAGCAGGATTAAAGAGAACAGGTTCACACTGGGTGTCCATGTCTACAACTCTATCCTACTCCCATCCAATAATTGCCAAGTATATTTTAATGGAAAATCTGATAATCAGCTGGATGCATATGCATCAAATGCTAATAATACCATCTCTGGGTAATACAAGTATGAATAACTTTTACCTTAATGTGTGTATCTACATATTTTCTACAAGTATATGATATTTGTAATCATGAAAAAATAAAGAAGGGGGGACATCTGTAGGCATTCAGGAATCCAGATTTTCCACAAGAATCAAATTTATGTAATTCTTACAATTCAAAAGCCAAACTTCCATCCTAGCTTCATATAAAGATCTCTAGTGGCACTGTGGTTAAAAAAAGCACCTGCTAACGGAAAGGTCAACTGTTCAAATCCACCAGCCATTCCTTTTCCTTGAGAGAAAAATGAGGCAGTGAACTTCCACAAAGATTTACAGCCTTTGAAACCTACAGGCAGTCAGGGCAGCCTCAGGTCAGAGCCAGCTCAACAGCAACAGGCTCTGGTTTTTGGTAGCTTTACGTATTATAAGCATTTTTGACAGTGCATTATACTTTTTGTACTCTTGAGTTTGGTTTGTTATCACCCTCTCCCCTTAAGAAAACATTTAAAATATGAAAAACAAGAATATTAAATCAGGTGGTTTTTGACAGGAACTCCCCGTCCTCCTAGATCTATAAAAAGGTGCATATAGAAATTGAAAAAAAAAATTAGATTGCACATCACAGCCATAGTTGAGATCTAGACACCTCAAGGTCAAAAGTCACTATTTTCATCCTCCAAAGCATTCCTGAAAAAAAAAAAGAAAAGAAAGAAAGAAAAAGAACAGACTACTCCCACTTGGTAAAGCCACCACACAGAGCATATCATATGCAGGTATATAGCTGAGGCACTATAGATAACACAGATTAGTGCTTGTTCCACTACAAATGCTAGCCAGTAAAAACTTTCCAGTCTATAGCTGATTAATACTTGACACCTGATCTATAGAAAAGAAAGCTAATCACTGCTGAGTGTGAGCTAAAGGGACAGACACACCAAGACAATGACCCACTACCAGGACATGACTGCTGTTTACGTGAAAACGGATTTTTTTCAACATTAGAGACATTTACAAATAAAATTGGAACAGTATCTATTCTAGGAGCTAGTCTCTTTCATAATCTATAGTAGCTAAACATGTATTAGTCATTGTCTTATAATGTTGAAACATTAACTAGGGAATCTTGGAAACCATAAATAATATCTTTACTGGCTTGAGGAAGCTAGTAAATTTGAGTAAGTCCTTTGAATCTGTCCTAATGTAATAGTGAATGGTCTCTTTTCTAACTTGGATTTCTAAATGATTTCTAGTTTTCAACAATGATGAATGGGGTGCGGAAACAGAGAAGGCAATATCTCCTTTAGAGCACTTTAGATGTGAAAAGCTAGAGACTAAAAGCACGTTTGCATTGAGTGAGTATTTAAAACTTCAAAATGCAAGCGAGGAGAGTATGTTGTGTGCACCTTAGATTCAGAACCCACAGCTGTGCCTCCAGTGGGCTTTCAGAGGCTGTAAATTGTACAGGAGGAGATTTCCCAACTTTCCTGCCTTCAGAGCTCCCTGACAAAAGTATAATGAAATGGAAAGTGTGCATTCTCGAATTGGGGGGGAAGGTAGAGAAAATAGTGCAACAATGAATGAATGGAAACCCAAAATCTCTGTAAATGTTCATTAAAATGAATAAAATTTAATTTAGAAAAAGAAAAAAATCATCCTTAAAATTATTTTAAATGGAATGCCTTGGTAGTATACAGTTAACATATTTGGCTGCCAAGTGCAAGATTGGAATTCACTTAGAGACATCTCAAAAAACAGTGTGATCATCTGTCAAAATGGTAGCCACCACAGGAAGCCTGACGGCACATGGTTCTGTACCCATGATGACTTGGAATCGATTAGACAGAATCCCTAGGAGACACAGTTAAGTGTTCACCTACTAGCAAGATTAGAGATACATAACCACCCGAAGCACCTAGAAGAACAGACCTGGAGATGAGCTGCTAAAAAATCACAGCTTTGAAAATTCTATAAGAAAGTTCTGCTTTGCACACGAGTTCAAATATATTGGAAGCCGCTAACAACGAAAAAAATAAAAGAAAGAAAGTATGCATTGTACAAGGTAGGATGCTACTAGCATCGTGTGCAAGACTATGCTCAAGGATCTTAACAGGTTCAAAAAGTCTCCAAAACTGAGGGCATGCAATAAACTAAAAATGCAAGGGGGGGGAGGAATCCCATTTTTTACTAGTATGAAGTGTTAATACAACATGACTAAAAACTTTGGAAATCAGCATCTGAAATAAATTTTTAAAAGACAATTTAAAAACTAGTGTTAAGTATTAGAATAAGGTAGTAAAGGGCACAGAAATGTGTTTGATTTCCTCTATTTACAAAAAGGCCTGACCAAACAAGAATCACCTTATTACACTTATTACCACCATAGACAAGGTTATGGTGCAGATTATAATGAAACTTTGACAGTGGAGTGAGGAGAGGTCCAACATCTAACTCTATTGTTAACAGATCACTGTCTGGAGACCTTAACTAAACAAGTGTCAAGTGGTCCTCTCACAACCTCTTGTAGTGGTCTACTTGCACAGAGAAAAAAAAGAGTTCAGATCATTTAAAAGAAGAATTCAGGGGCTGGGAGGCTGAGTGACTACACCACAAAGTAGTAATTACAAGGTAATTACAAAGAAGGGGAGAAGGCCAGACTGAAGGGCTCCAAGAGGTACTTCAAAACCAGTTAATCAGAGCAAGAAGAGGTGGGGTACATCTGCCCCTCACCCAGGTATCTTTGGAGAACCAAAAAGATGTGGGGTTTCTAGGACAAGAATAAACAAAAGCAGCTGTTAATTACCAAGAAGACTAGAAAATATCATCATCACACACTAGTGGAGGCCAAATGCCAGGTTCCTCCAGCTCCTATTCAAAATGGAACTTTCAGAAACCATAAAAAGGACTTTGCAGGTAAAGTCTGCACTAGGAATTTCACCCTTTTTATGACCTAGTGCAGACTCAGTACAAACACTATGTTCAATGGCCATTTTACACCCAGATCTTTGAAACAAGAGTTCCTCTGGATAACCAGCTAATAACTTTTTTCTCTTCAAGTTAAAAGAAAAAAAAAAGGACTTTGCAGTCATTCTAGAACAACCTTCAGCAAAGGCACGGACAATTACACAATTCAGGTTCTTTCCCCCCAATTCATAATTAATCTGCTAAAATTAGTAGCAGACTAGTTACAAAAGGAAGAAGTCCACAGAGTCCCAAACATTTGATCTGTTGCACCACTCCATGATTTCCAATGTTAACTGTTGCTGTTCGTTCAGTCCCCCCAGTCCTCTATGTCCCTTTGGGTCAGTGGTTAACTGGAAGGTCTCTTAGAGACTCAAACCCATCAGGGAAATGAGTCACATAACTGTGGGTGACACAGGCCTGTGCTGCAGAGACTGAGGAGCAATGAACCAGGAGTACATTAAGCTTCCAATGTGTTCCCATAAGTTCAATATATATAGGCCCCTAGTAGGATGGGAATTATATTCCACTCTAATCCTATCTCCTTAATACAATAAATACTTCATCACAAAATAAACAGTTAATCAATGACTAGGAAAGAAATTTTGAACACAAACCTTTGACACATTTCTAAAATATTTCTTCACCTCGACACTGAGCACTCTTCTCCCAGAAAGATTTACAACCTCAGATACCCAGGGACACTATGATCAGAAGCAACTCCATGGGAGTGGTTTTTCTTTTTCTTTTTTATTTATTTATTAATTTTTATTTTATTATTTTTTTGTGTGTGTACTGTCAAATCGGATCTGACTGGTACAGGAAG
>NW_006399882.1:3941729-3965651 GCF_000299155.1 Elephantulus edwardii | reverse complement strand
TAATTTTTATTTTATTATTTTTTTGTGTGTGTACTGTCAAATCGGATCTGACTGGTACAGGAAGAGATTGTCCCTCCTTCTTCAGCAGAGTATCTGGTGGATTCGAACCATTTACCTCTGGGATTGCAGTGAAGCTTCTTGCCACTAGGCCACCAGAGCTCGCCGGGAGTGGTTTTTCTAATGCTAGCTTATTAGATCTGTCAAATGGAGATAATAGTACCTACCCTTACAGAGATGTTATCCCAAAAGATTAACAAAGAGAAGCACTTAGCACACTGTTCCTCACAGCAGCAAACATTAACTTTATCATTCATGGCAAGCATAGGGCATTTGGTTAATATCATAAAAAGCATGTATGTCAGACTGTTTGCAAAAATGACTGCAACCCCCTCCCCCACCCATTCTGTGGGATGTCCTTGTGCAGTATGACTCCACAGTATCTCCCATCATGAAGTGGTGTGTGTTTCTCACCCCGTGAATCTGGGCTGCCCGTGACTTGCTTTAACTAACAGAATGCAGCAGAGAAATACTGTGTAACTGCTAAGTCTAGGCCTCAAGGGACCTAGCAGCTTCATTTTCATGGAACCCAGTGTCTCCAGGTAAGGAAACAGTCTAGATTCTGAAGGATGAGAGGATGTGAAACCCAGATGACCTGACAGAGACCAACTAGTTCCAACCAGACAACTGGAACCATGTTAGTGACCCAAGTCCTGGGCAAGAGGAAAAAACTATCCTAACTGCTCACCCACAGAGCTGTATCAAATTGGGTGGTTACTGCCTTAGATGTAAACTTTTGAGATTATCTGCTATTCAGCAACAGATAAGGAACAACAGATATTCTGTGAGCCATCTACTACACAAACACATTTGTATCTTATACTTCATCTATTAAACTATGTCTGGTATTTTTATTGTTTATTCCTATGTAATATTTTAAAATCCATATAAACATTGAAATACATCTCAGTCAAAACTTGAGGGAGAAACAGGAAGAACAAATACCAAGGCCAAAATAACTTCACTGAAACTAAAAAGAGAAAATTTGCTACAACGATCATAGCAAAACCACAAAGATGCAGGTGCAAGACAGTGTTGAAGATAACTGAGAAGAAAGGGTAACAAAATTACTATAATTCATTTAAAAAGAGGAGGCTGGCTTTCTCTTTTAACAGTTTTTGTTCCTTGTATTATCTCCACATATTTTAAAGACAACGAAAACCTTCTTTTGAAAATTCTCCATACACTACTGAGTATCAACTCAGTAATCACTGGGCTGTTAGCCCCAGAACACTCTTTTCCTTTTATGAAAGGAACAATCACACATTAATTGAAAGGTGATCCAACTGAATGTGGAAACTAATGAACAATAACATTAATATCACATGCAAGCAAAATACTGCTGAAGATCATTCAAAAATGGCTAGAACAGAACATAGATAGGGAATTGCCTGGAGATCAGGCAGGATTTAGAAGAGGCTGTGACACAAGAGATGACATCACTGCTTATGTAAGATGGATCCTGACTGAAAATAAAGAATAGCAGAAGAAAGTCTGTTTGGGCTTTATTGACTATACAAAGGCATTTGACTCTGTGGATCATAAAAAGTTGTGGCTGACATTGAGAAGAATGGGAATCCCAGAGCACTTAATAGTGCTCATGTGGAACCTGAACCTATACCTGGACCAGGAGGTAGTTGTGTGAACAGAGCAGGGGATCCTGGTTTAACATTGAGAAGGGAGTGTGTCAGGGTTGTAGTCCCTCTCCATACCTATTTAATCTATATGCTGAGCAAATTATTCGAAAGGCTGGACTCTATGGAGTGTGGCATCAGGATTGGAGACATACTCATCAATAACCTGCACTATGCAGATGACAACCTTGCTTGCTGAAAGTGAGGACTTGAAGCACTTGTTACAGAAAATCAATGAATGTAGCCTTCAAAATGGATTGCATCTCAATGTCAAGAAATCAAAATTCTTACCATTGGACCAATAGGCACTGTCATGATGGAGAGGTGATTTAAACTGTCAACAGCTATCTTGCTTGGATCCACAATTAATAGCCTTGGTACTAGCACACAGAACATAAGGAGACACACTGAACTGGGAAAATCTGCAGTTAGGGACCTCTCCAAGTTAGTTAGGAGTAATGATGTCAGTTTGAGGACTAAGGTGCATCTGAATCAGGCCATAGTCTTGTCAAACATTTGCTATGTATCTGAGAGCAGGACAATGAATAAATGAGTAAGGATGACAGAAAAAGAATTGATGCCTTTGAGCTGCGATGTTGGAGAAAAACACTGAACATTCCAAGAATGGCCAAGAGAACAGATATGTCTTGGAGAAGGTGCAGCCAGAGTGCTCTTTGGAGGCAAGAATGATGATACTCTGGGCATGTTCCTTGGAAAAGGATATGATGTTATGAAGGGTGGAAGGCTGGCAAATGAGAGGAAGACCCTCAACCTGGTGGTTTGACACAGTGACTGCTGCAATGGGCTCTTCTGTGTCTGAAAGTGTGAGGACGGAGCAGAGTTGAGATCTTTTGTTCAGATGGCTGCTATGAGTTGTACTGGACTTGACTGCACCTAACAACAACATACACAGAGATACGAGTGAGTCCAGACACACTCATTTTAGTGCAGAGAGATCTGGTACGCTTAGAGTTCAGGATAACATGCAAAGTTCTACACTCCTGCAAGTCTGTATCTAAAAGAGGAGATAGCATGGGCATTCTCTTACCATGTGATTTACCGCCTCTGAAAACCCATTCAGCTATGAGTCGGTTCTGACTTGATGGTACACAACAATATTATTATCAATGTCATTACTATCATTACTGCTATTATAATTATACATACCCTTGCCCATGTCCTCCCTTACTCCAGCACTTCCTTCTGTTTGGTTCTGTTAAGCTTCTGGCATTCTACTGAGAACCTGCCTCACTTAATCTTTATAATAATTTAGCCAAGTATTGCTTCCATTTTACAGCAAAGGCGACTACCACCTAATTGAATTAAAGTAGCACATAAAAAAAATGGAGGGCTCATACTTTTAACTATTATCCTATACTGTCTTTGAATCCCAGGTATTTCAAGTTGTTGAGCAGTTGGCTACTAACCAAATGGTTGCGGTTTTGTATCCACACAGAGGGGAATCTTGGGAGAAAGGCCAGGTACTCTGCTTCCAAAAGGTCTCAGTATGGAAACTCTTGTGGAATGTGGTTCTGTTCTGACGTAGAAGAGGTCCACAGAACTCAGAATTTACTCAGTAGCAATCTGTTTGTACTGTTTCTATCCATACAAAAGTCTTGTCTATTTTATAGGAATTTTAACAGTGGGGGGTGGGGGGAGAATCTTAGCACAACAAAAAAGAATGAGACAAAAATATTATGATTATCAATGCAATTGCCACTGTTTTTTTATTCATTTCTTCTGAAAAATTGCTATTTACTACATTGCATGGAGGAAGCCCTGGTGGCCTAGTGGTAAGAAGCTGTACTGAAAGCCCAAAGGTACACAGATCGAATCTACCAAAAGCTCCGCTGGGGAAGGATGTACAATTTCCTCTCAAATGATTAAGTGCCTCTGAAAATCCACTGGAGGGTCAACTATAGGTCTGTTCACAAGAAGACCACCACTCTGCATGGTTCAAAATCAGGATGGGTGTGTGTCAGCTTTACATTCTTTCTCCATACCTACTCAATCTATACACTGGACAAACAATTTGTGAAGCTGAACTCTAACAAGAGGAATGTAGCATCAGAATGGAAAGAAGACTCATCAACAACCTGCATTATACCAATGACACAACCGTCCTTGCAGAAAATAGGATATAAAACACTTGCAAAAAATCAAAGGCTGTATAGCCTTCAGTATGGATTACATCTCAGAAAACAAAGGCCCTCATCATGACCAAAGTCAACATCATGATGAGTGGAGAAAGGACTGAAGCTGTTAATGATTTCACCTTGCTTGGATCAACAATCAACACCTTTGCTACCAGCAGTCAGGAAATCATGAGATGTATTATTGCATTGGGCAAGTCCACTCTCAAGGACTGCTCCAAAATACCAAAGAGCAATGATGTCTGTTTAAACACTAAGGTGTGCCTGGTTCAGGCCATAGTCTTCTCAATCACTTGCTATGCATCAGAGAGCTGAACAATGAATAAGGATGACAAAAGAATTATTGATGGCTTTGAGCTGTGGTGCTGGAGAAGAGTGCTGAATATCCCATTGACTGACAAAAGAACAGATAGTTATGTCCTAGAGAAAGCGCAGCCAGGTTGCTCCCTGTAGGCAAAGATGGCAAAGCTTTGACTTATATTTTGGGTATTTATCTAGATGAGGTTACTCCATGGAAAGGGACATCGTGCTTGGAAAGAGGGTCAGTGAAAGACAGGAAGACCTTTCCAACAAGATGGACTGACATGGTGATTTCAGAAATTATGACAGTGGTACAGGGCAACTATGAGTCATACTCCACTCAATAGCACCTAACAACAATTGCATGGAATAATTTCCTTCCTATTGGGAGAACTTGGGAAACATTCTTTCTTGCTTGTTGTTATGGGACATCAAGTCACATACAATTCATAGCTGACCCTTAATCAGATTTTCACAGGTTGTAAATCACAAAGGAGATTACTCATCTTTTTTTTTGCTTCTTAGTAATAGAGAAAATATTCATATATGAGGAAGTGCATCTCACTTTTATTTAGTACAACACAGATCACAAAGTGAATTTGTTATCTCAGGGGGAAAAGAGCTCATGTCACCACAAATAGTGTTTTCAATTATGCTGTTATTTCCTTAATCTTGTTGTTGTTGTGTACCTCTGAGTCAGAAGTGACTCATAGCTGACCCTCCTGGGAAGGAGACTGTTTATTATTGTTGTTGTTAGGTGCCTTCTTGACAATTACAACTCAGAGGCCCTTCAAACAACACATTTAACCCTGTTCTCCTCTGCACTGTCCTCCTGATCTACAGGCACTCTGTTAATCCATCTTGGTGAGGGTTTTCCTCTCTTTCTGCAGCCCTCCACCTTTCCCAGCTTTATGTCCCTTTCCAAGAACGGGTCCCTCCTGTCAAAATGACCCAAGTATGAGATGAAGTTCTACTATCCTTGCCTCTAAGGACTACACTTCCTTTAAAACAGATTTGCTTGTTCTTTTGGCAGTGCATGGGATATTCAGCATTCTTTGCCAACACAATTCAAAGAAATTGAATTCTTCTGTCATCCTTATTTATTGCCCAACTTTCAGATGAAGAGAAAGCAACTAGGAATATCATGGCTTGGATGAGGCACATCACAGTCCTTAAACTGACACCTTTGCTCTTTAGCACCTTGGAGAGGTCCTTCATAGCAGATTTTCAAAATGCAAGACATCTTTTGATTTCTTGACTGTTGCTGCCATGAGTATTGATTGTGGATCCAAGTAAAATGAAGTCACATAACTTCAATCTTTTCTTCATCTATCATGATGTTGCCTATTGATAATGATAGGGATTTTTGTTTTCTTGATTTTGGGATGTAATTAATATAAAACTATCCTTTTTATCTCTCTTTTTTAAGACTCTATCTTTTGATTTTTTAGGAAGTGTTTTAAGTCTTCCTCACTTTCTGTAAGCAATGTTATATCAGCTGCACAAAACAAGCTGTCCATAAGTTTGAAATAAAACACACAAAAAATAGATGGAGGAACGCCTAGAGAATGAAGACCACACTGACAGCAGCAATGGGCTCACACGTATTGGAGATGATTAGCAGGCACAGGGACAAAGGTCAGATGTGCTGTTCACAGGGTTGCTGAGTCTAACAAAAACTTAACCTCATTACATAGAGATTATCGTTGCTGATGTGTGCTGTTGAGTGGAAACCAATCCAGAGCTGACCCTCCAGCAGGCTTTCAGAAGCAATAAATCGCACAGCAGGAGATACCCGTCCTTCCCCTGTGGAGCTGCTGGCAGAGTCAAACTGCATGCCTTTGGGATTGCACTGCTGCTTCTTACCAGAGCTGCCTAGCATAACATCATTACATAAAGGTTACAAGTACCTAATTCATGGTCTATAATCAATAACTTGAGTTGTGATGTTGAAGGAGAGTACCAAATAACACATGTTGTCATTGTTGTATAACGTCAAGTCAAAACTGATCCACAGCCGACCCTCCAGTGGGTTGTCAAGAGGCAGTAAATCACATGGGAGGAGATTGTCTATCTCTCTTTCACAGAGTAGCTGGTGGATTTGAACCTCGAACCTTTGTGTTGCAGCACAATTCATTACTACTAAGACAAAAGAAAAACAGAGCAAACAAATAGGTCTTGGAAAAAGTTCAATCTGGTGAAGTTTCATCTCATATTTGGGCATGTCCTTGGAAAAGAACGTCATGCTTAGAAAGGTCAGTAAAAGAGAGGCAGATCCTCAACAAGATGGATTTATACAGTGAGTCTAATAATGTGTTCAGATATATCTAAGATAGGTAGGATGGCACAAAACAGGGCAGGATTCAGATCTCTTGTTTATACGCTCACTATGAGTCATAAACAACTAAATGGCATGGATTTTCATTATTTATGTAGAGGGGGTTTGTCCCCCTTAAAAAGAATACATTATACATATGTCCATGCCATCTTCTTGGTTTCTGAATATCATTCCATGTCAGTAAATATTGACCTGCATTATCTTTTTTAAAAAATTGTATGGTATTTCACCATACAGATAGGCTGTAAAGGACTTTTTGTTTGTTTGTTTGTTTGTTTAATTTGTGTACCGTCAAATTGGATCTGACTGGTACAGGAGGCGCTTGTTCTGCCTTCTTCAGCAGAGCATCTGGTGGATTTGAACTGCGCACCTCTGGGATTGCAGTGCAGTTTCCTGCCACTAGGCCACCAGAGCTCGCCAGGACTTCTTTTTTTAATGGGCAATCTCTTCTCATGTGACTTTATTAATAGTCACTTAGTTGACTTTACATATTTAGCTCTTATAAAAATGGGGCAATGAACAATCTGTTACACACATCTATAAACATGTGACCATTTATATCTTCATGATAAATTTCTACAAGCTGACTTGCTTTTTTTTTAAGGATCTTAGATTCATATTGCCTAAAATCCATACAGAAAGGTGTGCCAAGTTTACCATCCTAAAATGAAAAGCTTAAATATGAAGAGTAATAACATATTCTATCTTCTAAATATTTAAATAAAATGGCACTTTGTATCTAAATATCAATTCAAGCTTCTGATGACTATCAAGTTCATATTGGGAGAAAAACATTCTAAATTAGTAATTATAAAATAGAAATATATAATTATAATATATAAAATATGTTGCTGTTATTGTTGTTATGTGCCGTTGAGTCGCTTGCAACTCATAGCGACCCTCTGTACAACAGCCCTACACTCTGCTCCGTCCTGTGCCAATCGCACTGTCTCCAATACACCCATCCTGATTACCCCAGTCACTGAATCAATCCACCTCATAGAGGGCCTTCCCCTCCTGCACTATCCCTCCACCTTACCAAGCATGATGTCCTTCTCCAAGGACCGGTCCCTCCTCACAACATGTCCAAAGTATGTTAGACAGAGCCTCAGAATCCTTGTCTCCAAGGAGCCGCCCACTTTAACCCTTTCCAGGATGAATCTGTTTGTTTTCCTAGCAGTCCATGATACCCTCAATACTCTTCTCCAGCACCACAGCTCAAAGACATCAATTCTCCTTCTATCCTCCTTGGTCATTGTCCAACTCTCTGATGCATAACAAGTGATAGCCTTGGCTATCTAAGACCTTGGCCTCTATCAGACGCACCTTAGTCTCCAGAGTATTTATAAATAATTTTCTACATAAGTAGTTTGAAGAGTTAACTCCAAAAGAAAATCACACAAACAAAAACTGATTACCTTCAAGTTGATTTCAACTCTTGGTGTCCATACTGTGCTCCACAGGTTCTTCAGTGGCTAATTTCTCAGAAGGAGATTGCTAAACCTTTCTTTCAAGGTTTTGTTTTGTTTTGTTTTGTTTTTTAACCTCCAAGTTTGCTTGGCTGCACAATCAACACTCTTGGTGCCAGCAGCCAGAAAATTAAAAGACGAATTGCACTGGGAAAGTCTGCTGTTAAGAGACCTCTCCAAAGTACTGAAGAGCAACGATATCAGTCTGGAGACTAAGGTGCCCCTGATCTAGGCCATGGTCTTTGCAGTTACTTGTTATGCACCAGAGTGCTAGACGATGACTAGGGATGATAGAAAGAGAGTTGATGCCTTTGAGCTATGGTGCTGGAGAAGAGTATTGAATATACCATGGACTGCTAAGAGAAGAAACAGGTTTGTCCTGGGGAGGATGAGACCAGGCTGCTCCTTGGAGGCAAGGATTTAGCAGGGTTTAGGGCTGTGGTACATAGGGTTGCTATGAGATGCAGGCAACTAGACGACACATAACAACAACAACAACAACAACAACAATAACAACAACAAAACAACAACATTCTGGTCAGCAGCCGAGTGTGTTAACCATTTACACCACTCAGGAACTGCATGTAGAACAGAAAACCAAACTTGTTCCTACTTAATCAATTTCATTTAATAGTGACCCTATAGGACCATGGGGTTCTGTAGGACCCTACAGTAGAATAGGAAGCTCTGGTGGCTTAGTGGTAAGCTGTTGAACTGTCAACCCAAAGGAACTCAATTTGAAGCCAGAAGCTGCTCCACAGGAGAAAGATGAGCAGGGTCCTCCCATATTATTTTGCCACTGAAAACCCTCTGGAGGATCAACTATGGATCAGTTCCACCTTGAAGGTACCCAACAACAACATAGTAGATGGGAAGAGAAACAAGGCTGTGAACTTTATGGAAGCAGACTGCCACAATTTTCACCCAGGGTGATTGACCCAGACTCCTAAAAATACACTCAAGGTGACCCTCCATTAGTTGCCAAGGTTAACTGGTAGGAAGTTACTTTTCTCCTTTAGACTACCTGGTGGATTCAAATCACTAACCTTCTGGCTAGCAGCACAATATCTTATGCCACCAGAGAGAGATCCTTAAGAAGAGCATGTTTGCTGCAAAACAAGCAAATCCATACAGAATCTGAAAGGCAGGGAAAGAGGTAAAATCTAAGACAGAATCTGAAAGGCAGGGAAAGAGGTAAAATCTAAGAAATCAGTTCAGGTCACAAATCTGTGTATAGGAGAGGAAGACCCTCGATGAGATGGACTGATTCGGTGACTACGGTAAAGAGGGTAGGTGTGCCAAAGACAGTAAGATTGGCACAGGATAGAGGAGGGTTCAGAGCTTTTGTACATAGGGTCTCTATGAGTCACAAGCGACTTGATGGTACATAAAAACAACAACCACACTCTGAAGAAATGCCTATTAAAAAAAAAGGTGGCCTGATAGAGTGTGGAAATTACCAAACAATATCACTAATACTACACACAAGCAAAATCCTGCTGAAGATTATCCAACCTTGATTAAACTGTACATCAACAGAACTACCAGAAATACAAGCTGTATTTAGAAGAGCCAGTGGCACTACAGACATTATCGCCAATGTCAGATAAATCTTGGTTCAAAGCAAAGAGTACCAGAGGAATGTTTATCAGTGTTTTATTGAATATGCAAAGGCAACTGACTGTGATCACAACACATTGTGGCCAACATCGAGAATGGGAATCCCAGAACACTTGAGTGTGCTCATGAGAAACCTATCTCTACTTGGACCAGGAAATAATCCTCAGAACAGAGAAAGGAAATACTGCATGGTTCAAAATCAGGAAAGAAAGTGAATCAGGAATGTGTGTCCTGTCTCTACACCTTTTCAACTTTATGTGAAACAAATCATTTGGGAGGCTGGGCTTTATGAGGAGAAACATGGCATCAGGATTGGCAGAAGACTCATCAACAGTCTGCAACATGCAGACGACACAACCTTGCTTGCTGAAACTGAGGAGGACCTGTGGCATTTACTGCAGAAGATCAAGGATTGCAGTCTTCAAAATGAATTGGAGCACAACATCAAGAAGACAAAGATTCTCACCACTGGGCCAATCGGCTGCACTGTGATAAATAAGGAAGAGACTGAGGGCAGGTGTGTCAAAGTCAGTGAAACTGGTTCAGAATAGGGCAGGATTCAGAGCTACTGTAGGTAGGGTCAATGAGTGACACACAACAATAACAACAACAATCTTCATCTCAAAAAAGACCTAGAGAGAAATGGGGAGAGGGAGTGAAATAACAGGGAGAGAAAGTAAAAGCATTTAGCTCTCAGAGCTTCACTGATGGCTGAATGAAATTACACACAGACAGGCATATCTACAGGTTCTGTACACACCAACCCTGGTGCTAATCTTCAGTGGTTAGAATGTAAAAACAATTGTTGTATGCATTATTTAATCAAACATATCATGCAGAAGAAAGGAGGCTGGGGAGACCAGAAAAATAGATGTCCCTAACGTTAGAGGGTCTAGTTAGCAGCCTAGGGGCTGGTTTCAATTACTTCCACTCTAAGGCAGGGAGGCTCACAGGAACATCAAGCAGACTACTCCGAAGGCACACGGATTCTTTCTAAGACACCATTCATGACAAGGCTGTCATCAAGTTCTGCAAAGAGGGCAAGGGGAGAACATGTTTTATAGTAAAGAAAACTAACTACAGAGTTGGGGTTGACTTGATGGCACCTAACAACAATTACAAGAAAAAGGAAAGTCACACACCACAACTAATAACTGCCTATCCCCTGACCATTTCATCCTAATGGTGGAGATGAGGGCATTAGATCCAGCTTCTCTAGCAAACACAGAGAGTCTGAGAGATCAAAAAGGGCAGTGTGTCATGGGATCCTTATTGGGTGATGCCATAAATCTACAGGGCTCACAGTTCTAAAGTCTTTAAGGTAAGAGAACCAGGCAATTATGGTACACAGGACAAACATGGCTGTGGTGGCACAGTCCACAGGGAATTGCGATACTAACCCAAAGGCTGAGCCTCCCTGAGGAGGCTGCACTGTGGCAGAAAGAACACTCTCCTCCCATTCAATTTCTAGCTTCAGAAACACACTTGAGGGTCAGCTATCAGGTGGTTCCAACTCAAGAGCAATGAATGAGTTAATGAATGTGTGAGTGGCCTCTCTATACACATCATAGACCAAGAATGGCTTACTCTATATATAACCAGTTAAAACCAGTGAGGACTGAAACACTTCATAGCACATAAAAATTATATCAAATTGAAATGCCAGTATCCATAAATAAATATTTTACTGGTATATGGTCACGACTGCTTTCACACTACAATGAGAGTTGAGCAGGTCTGACAGAGACTGAGATGGCCTTCCACATTTACTCTGTGGCCTCGTACAGAAAGTTTGTTAACCGAGGTCCTAGGTTCTAGGGCATGGAGCCCCTAAGTGATACAAATGATTATGCTGGAAACTACTGTCTGAAAACTTGGTGTTCAAATTCACACCTAGGGAGCAAGGTTTGGTGATGTGAAATGTCACAATCCTGTGAACTCACACACAATTCTCTGCTTTTGAGTTGGAACAGACTGTCACTGCTGCCCCTCTAGTGGGTTTTCAGAGGCTGTAGATCACAGGGGAACAGACTGCCCATCTTTCTCCTGAGAAACAGCTGGTGAACTTGAACTACCCACCAAGTCTCTGGTGGCATGAGGCCACCAGAGCTCCCTTGAAAAGTCCACAAAATGCAGTTTATTCTGATATACATGAGTTGCCATAAAATTCTAGGTCATGGGTTTTATTTTTTTGGTTCCAGATTATGATAGAATGATAGCGTCACTGACTGGATCACCACTCCAAACCTGTGCAGGCTGTTGACATAACCAGGATGTTAGATATAACCTGTCAATCTAAAGGAACCCTGGTGGCACTATGGGCTAAACAATGTGTTAGTATTCAAAGGTAAGCAGTAAGAGCCCACTTCTACTCAGAGAGCAAATTCCATCTCTCCCTTCTGCCCACAAATGTTGAGTCAGTCTCCTGCTGTGAAGATTTACAGGCCCAGAAGCTCCATTGGGTAGGTCCACTCTATCCTACAGGGTTTCTATGAATCAAAGTGGATTCAATGGAAATGAGTTTGCAATATGATAAATAAACTTTTCTTTTAAAAAAGTAGGTTTATAAGCTGTCTGCTAGCCTAATTGTTGTTGTTGCTATGTGCTGCTGAATCTCCTGCAATTCATAGTGACCCTATGTACAACAGCCCCAAAACTGCTCTATCCCTTGCCAATCTTACTGTCTCCGACACACCTATCCCCATTACTACAATGACTGAATCAATCCATTTCATTGAGGGTCATCTTCTCCTGCGTTGTCCCTCCACCCTCCCAAGCATAACAACCCTCTCCAAGGACTGGTCCCTCCTTGCAACATGTCCAAAGTATGTCAGACAAAGCTTCAGAATCCTTGCCTCCAAGGAGCAGCCTGGTCTCACCCTTTCCAGGACGAACCTGTCTGTTCTCTTGGCAGTCCATGGTATATTCAATACTCTTCTCCAGCACCATAGCCCAAAGGCATCAATTCTCCTTCTATCATCCCTAGTCACTGTCCAGCACTCTAATGCATAACAAGTAATTGCAAAGACCATGGCCCGGATCACGTGTACCTTAGTCCCCAGACTGATGTCATTGCTCTTGAGTACTTTGGAGAGGTCTCTAACAGCAAGCTTTCCCATGCAATTCCTCTTTTAATTTCCTGGCTACTGGTACCAAGAGTGTTGATTGTAGAGCCAAGCAAACTGAAGCTGTCAACAATCTCAATCCCTTCACCTTCTGTCATGATGCCACCAATCGGCCCAGCGGTGAGAATTTTTGTTTTCTTGATGTTGAGCGTAAATCCATATTGAAGGTTGCAGTTCTTAACCTTCTGCAACAAGTGTTTCAGGTCCTCCTCAGTTTCAGCAAGCAGGGTTGTGTCATCTACATAACGCAGATTGTTGATGATTCTTCCTCCAATTGTGATGCCACATTTCACCTCAGAAAGTCCAGCCTGGAAACAGGACATATCCCTGGTGTACACCATTCCCAATATTGAATCATGCAATGTATCCTTGCTTTGTTCTTCTGAGTGCCTCTGGTCCAAGTATAGGTTTCACATTAGCACAATCAAGTGTTCTGGGATTCCCATTCTTCCACAGTTTGTTGTGATTCATACAGCCAAATGCCTTTGTATGGTCAATGAAACACAGATAAACATTCCTCTGGTACTCTCTGCTCTTAGCCAAGATCCATCTAACATCGTTGTTACGTGCCATTGAGTCGCCAGCAACTCATGGCAACCCTATGTACAAGAGCCCTAAACCCTGCTCTATCCTGTGCCAATCGCATTGTCTCCAACGCACCTACTCCCACTACCCCAATCACTGAATCAATCAATCAATCTCATTGAGGCTCTTCCTCTCCTGCACTCTCCCTCTATTTTCCCAAACTTGATGTCTCTCTCCAAGGACTGGTTCCTCCTTACAGCATGCCCAAAGTGTATGTCAAACGAAGCTTCAGAATACTTGATTCCAAGGAGCAGCCCCGCTTCACCCTCTCCAGGACAAACTTGTTATCCCTAGCCTAATAGAGACTATAAAGCCCTCCATTGTTAATAATAAAGGATTGGTTTAATATATCCTACTTATGCTAGGAATATCTGTTCTTCACAATAAACAGAATAAAATGAAAGGCGATTTAAAAAAAATTTTAGTTCGAGGTGGTATGATCCCAGATCCTTATAAGAATAAGAATGACTAAATATTTTCTCTATAAAAGGATGTAGTAGATACCGCCTACTACACTATAACACCATTCTCAAAATGGCTACAACCTTGTAAAATCTTATTAGGGGCATTGGAATTAAGTGAGGTCCCTGAATGGTGCAAGCACTTAACAAGTAGCTGCTAAACAAAAGGTTGGTGGTTTGAGTCACTCAAAAGTACCTCAGAAGAAAGGCCTGACAATCAGCTTCCAAAAACCAGCCATTGAAAAATCTATGGTCAACAGTTCTATTCTGATACCACGAGTTGAAAGTATTCTATCGTGCGATAGCTAGCAGGAACCAGGCAAAGCCCTTTATGTTTACTTAACCATAGGTGGCTGGTCCAAGCAGAACACAACCAGAAGTAAAGGAAATGAGAGTCAAAGCCAGCTGAGCTAAAATCCCAAAGGCACACAGTTCGATTCTACCAGTTGTTCCACAGAGGAAAGACAGGCTATCTGTGATAGGTTATCATGTGATTAACTGCCTCTTAAACCATACTGGAGGAGAAGGTATGAATTGGTTCTGATTCTATAGCACAGAACAACTTCTTTTAAAAGCAGATGAAACAAGCGATTACCAAAAATAACTAAGATGGAAAGAGAGAGGCCACAGAAACATGGATGCAAGCTTATTTTACAGCCAAACCAGTACCCATTATATATATTTTTAATAAAAAATTATATATATTTATATAAAATGGTATCTATTTATATTTCTAAAAAATATATATTTATATTTATAAAAATTTATATATCTATAAATAAAAATTTACATATATATATCTAAATGTATATATCTCATGGTGGTTTATTTACTCACAATATGCTTTCTTTAAAGAAAATAAGAAAGAAAAAATACAGTTCATGCTCTGGCATTCGATTCTCTATGGGGAAAAATTGCCGTAGGTACTCAAGTGCTGTGGCCATTTTAAAGCTGCTAGAATGAGACAGCCAAAGATTTGAAGCTTCCACTCATGGCATCCCTAGGGTGCTGGGAAGGGCTCCAAAGAGGAAGAGGCAACAGACTAGAAAACGCTAGTTTATTATTATTATTACTTTAAACAATTTTTTTTCTAATCAAAATAAAATAAAACCCTTGACAAATCAGAAACCACATAAAACCACCAAAACCCAACCAACCAACTTTTTCTTGGGTTTTGAAAACTTAAGAGTGCAAACTGGTGTCCCATTCAACAAAGTAGGCTTCACGGTTTTGATCAGAACCCTCACACTACACCAGCACTCTCCCACTGCCTCCCTGGGTCTCCATTTCCATTCACCACTCCTTCCTAGCTCTAGTTGTTTCCTGAACTTCTGTCCTTGGGCAAATGCTGTATGTAGTTAATTGTTCTGAAGAGTATACTCTTCCCTGGTAAAGGTGTTGTGGACCATTAAGTTAGAACTCCCTCGTAGCTGACAGATGTTCAAGGCAATAAATTAAAGAGAGATTGACTGTGTTTCTCTCTCAGAGCCGCTAGTGGATTCAAACTAAGTGCCTTTGAATTGGCAGTGCAATGTGTTACCAGCAAGCCACCAATGCTCCCTATTCTACTTTACAGTCCTGTAGAACCTCTAGTGTTATTCTGCTCTTCTCCAAGGTCACTATCAATTGGAATCAACTGGGTTAATAACTTTATATTTATTGTTCAGCTCCGAGTGAATATGCAAATTAATGTTTATTGCTGTGTTATTCACAATAGCAAAGAGACAGAAACAACCCAAGTGCCCAACAACAAAAACAAATGGATAGAAAAAAACTAGGGTATATTTACACAATGGAATACTATGCAACTCTAAAAAATAATGGACTTGTAAAACATTACATAACATGGGTGACCCTGAAGGGCATTATGCTGAGTGAAATGTCTCAGTCTCAAAAGGACAAATACTGCATGACACCACTGTTAGGAAGCAGGACTGACATGGAGGGTTGGGAGAAGAATAGGAAAAAAGTGGATAGATAATGAACACTGTATTGGAAGAGATCACAGAGAGAACTATTTAAAAGTAATATATGATTAGGCAGATGTATAAGGCAATGGTCCAGAATAAGAGGTACATTGTAAAGAGGACTGGGGGAGGGGAAGGGAAAGGGTACGAGAAAGGAGGAAATTGTGCAACAATGAAAGATTTAAAAAGAAAGAGAGAGAGAGAACTAAGGGAGGAAAACGGGAAGTTGGGGGATGAAAATGTGTAGTAATGAATGAATGAAAATCCAACTTTTCTGTATACTTTCATTAAAATAACAATTAATATTAAAATAATTTTAAAAAACAACCAACACAAAGTTGAATCAAAAGAGTTATTTCAGCTCTAGGCTTCAAGAGTGACTAAGGGCCACAATTCTGGGGATTCAGTCAGTGTCTAGCAGGCCAGTAAGCCTAGAGTTGTTTACGTTATTTTGTTTGTTCACATTTCCCCCCCACTTCATTTGGAACCTTCTATTGTGATCCCTTTCAGAGCGGTCAACAGTTGTAGTCGAGCATCATCAAGTTCTTCTGGTCTCAAAGTCACAGAGAGGAAATCTCACTTGTCCAAGTGTCCTCTGAACAAACATTCTCAGACATTCTTCACTGTCTTTGCCCAAGACTGAGAGAGTCCAATAGGTACATTCAGATGACAGCTTGCAAACTTTTAGGACCCCAGTTACTCACCAACGTAGGCTGCAGTTTTCTTTATTAACTATGTTCTATCAGCTAACCTATATGTCCCTTGTGATTATGACCTTGAGATGGTAGGCCCCGAGACTAAAGGTGTTTAGCTATGGCTTAGATGTTTTCACAATTTTGCTCTACTCCTTCTCTCATCCTCTTTCTCTCTATGCATATAGATTTACTTACAGTAATTGTTTTTGGTCAAACATTCTTCTAGGTCGTATAGCCCTGGTCTGTCCATTTGCTGTACAGAGGTAACTCATGGTTGCTGTGAAGCTAAACACTGTGACACTTATGTGTCAAATGCGAGAATGGTTACCCATGGTGGCCAGTGTTTGGTGGAGCTCCTTGATTAAAACAAGCTTGGAAGCAGGATGAACCTGGAGAATACCTATGAACCTGGAGAAAGGATGAAAGTTAAACAGGAGGTGTCCAGAACTTTCATTCATAGGGTCGCTATGAGTCGCCTGCGACTTGATGACACTTAACAACAACAACATATACAGATACATCTGTAGAAATACTGCCACCTCATGTGAAGTTGTAAATGTAGCTTTTTCATCTAAATTACAGGTGAAGAAGTAATGGCAAGTGGAATTTTACTCAGAGAAAAAGTTCCGCTGCTGCCTGCCTACTCTTTCTTTCTGCATTCCTACCCTCTTTTTGCTTAGTAACTACATTATTTTCCTTCAACTTTCCCCTCAAATTTCTACCAGAACTGCTTAATTCTAACTCATTTTTTAAAAAATGTTTTAACCTATTACGTCATTATCATATATCATGGCTATAAGCATTCACTCAGGTATCAATTACTGTTATCGAAAAAGTCCCCTAAATCTAGCTTCCTAGTCACTCCTATAGTCCAAACGAGGAGGTGTCATGCCATCCCCCAAACCCTTCTAGTAAGCAGACATTGCTCAAGTGAGGAAAGACAGGTGAAGGAGTTACAGCGACCAAAAACTCCAAACTGAAGCCAGCTTGGGCACAGAAACGATGCTTCTCCCAGCATGCTCTGTGGTCCTACCAAAGCCCAAATGCTTTTTCCTAGGAGGATTATTTCTCAGTCTAATTTCTGATATGCAAGAGAGCAAAAGGGGTGGAACTGAAAGAACCATTTGCTCAAAGTCCTGGCATCACACTCAAGTCCTTGCTCCCATCAATCTGTGCTGTCTGAATTTTAACACACAGCAGCCACAATGTACCCAAGACTGTCAGTTGATAAGTCTAGAGTGTAAACTATGTGTATATATGACTTATCAACCGACAGGCAATGTTCTGTTGTGGGAACAAAGTGGAAGTGCCATTGCACCTCCAGGATTTCATGACTGGGGAAAAAGACTTTTTTTTTTTTTTTCAATTTTATTATTTTGTGTGTGTGTACCGTCAAATCAGATCTGACTGGTACAGGAAGAGACGGCCCCTCCTCCAGCAGAGCATCTGGTGGATTCAAACCGCGAAGACAACTTTAAGAAGCAAATACTAAGCATAAAAATCTACGTTTACTTAATTCTTTTCTCCCAATAATGTTTTCTTGTTGTTGGCTGCCTTTGAGTCGATCACGACTCATAGCAACCCTATGAACAAAAGGCCTGAAGCCACTCTACAACAACCGACATTTATCAAAGTTCATAGAGTTTCTGGAGACGTTATTTAGGAAATGGATGCCACTCCTGCTTCCAAACCTGTTATAGAATGTTACTGGTTGAGTTGCCTGTGGTGCATAGCAACCCTATGTACAGCAGCTCTGAACCCTTTCCTGTTCTGAGCCAGTCTCACTAATTCTGACACACCAACCCCCTTTGCCCCAGTCACTGTATCAATCCATCTCTTCAGGGGTCTTCCTCTCCTGTGCTGTCTGTCCACCCTTCTGAGCACAACGTCCTTCTCCAAGGACTGGTCTCTCCTGGCCACATGCCCAAAGTAAGTGAGGCTGAGCTTCAAAATCATAGCCTCCAAGGAAAGACTCGGTTTCACCCTCTCCAAGACAGACCAATTTGTTTTCTTAGCTGTTTATGGTATGTTCAAGACTCTTTTCCAGCACCACAACTCAAAGGCATCTATTCTTCTGTCATCCTTAGTCACTGTCCAACTCTCTGAAGCATAAAAAGTAATTGAGAGACCATGGCCTGGATTAGGCGCACCTTTGTATCTAGACTGACATCATTGCTCTTCAGCACTCTGGAGAGGTCCATGACAGCAGATTTTCCCAATGTAATTCATCTTTTGATTTCCTCACTGCTGGTGGTAAGAATGTTGACTGATCAGAGCAAGCTGTAATTGTGTACTCCAAGAAAGCAAGTTGTTTGCTAACGAGTCCAATCTCTCCTCCATCTACTATGGTGCTGCTAATTGGCCCAATGGTGAGAAACTTTTTATTCTCAATGTTGTGCTTCAATCCATACTGAAGTCTACAGTCCCTGACCTTTTGCAACAAGTGCTTCTTCAGGTCTTCTACAGTTTCAGCAAGCAAGGCTGTGTCATCTGCATATCATAGGTTGTTAATGAGTCTTCCTCCAATCTTGTTGCCACACTCCTCCTCCTAAAGCCCTCCCTCCTAAATGATCTGTTCTCCATACAGATTGAAAAGGTATGGGGACAGGATGCATCCCTGGCACACTCCTTTCCTTATTTTGAACCATGCAGTGTTTCCTTGGTCTGTTCTGAGGTCTGCTTCTTGGTCCAGGTATAGGTTTTGTATAAGGACAATCAAGTGTTCTGAGATTCCCATTTTCCTCAAGGTTAGCCACAATTTATTGTGATCCACACAGTCAAATGCCTTTGCATAGCTAATGAAACACAGAAAGACATTTCTTCTGGTACTTTCTGCTCTCTGCCAAGATCCATCTGACATTGGCAATAATATCCTTAGTGCCACGACCTCTTCTAAACCCAGCTTGTACCAGAAGGTAGTTCTGTCAATGTACTGTTCAAGTCTTTTCTGGATAATCTTCAGCAGGATTTTGCTAGTGTGTGATATTAATGATATTTTTCAATAATTTCCACACTCTGTTGGGTCACCTTTTTTTGGAATGGGAATAAATATAGATCTCTTCCAGTCAGCTGGCCAAGTAGCTATCCTCCAGATTTCTTGGTACAACTTGATGAGCACATGTAGCATCTGTTTGCTGAAATACACCAGTTGGTATTCCATCAATTCCTGGGGCTTTATTTTTTACCAAGCCTTCAGAGCAGCCTGCACTTCCTCCTTCATCACCATTACTTTTTTTAAAAATGATGATAGCTCATAAATATTTTGAGCCCTGAATATCTTTTCACAAAACAGGTACAGATCACCTTCCCAGAAAAATCACTTACTCACTCACTGCCATCGGCTGAGTCGGAACCGACTCATAGCTGAAACTCCAGCAGGCTTTCTGGGACTGTAAATCACACAGGAGGAGATCACTCATCTTTCTCTCAGAAAAACAGGCATGCATACATGAGAGTTCACTTCATTTGAGCATAATTTATTTTTTTTAAGTTGCCATTTTTAATTTTATTTTATTAATTTTAATGATCATTTCCAGAGATTTTGGATTTCGAGTCATTCATTGTTGCATGTTTCTCCCTGCCCAGCACCCCTCCCCCCCTCCCCCCAGTTCACGCCTCTCTTTGAAAAGTAAAAGAAAAATTCTTTCTTTGGTATACAATCCCCTGCACTCCTCCCACCGCCCCAGATACACTCCACTATGCACCCTTAATTCTGGACTCTTGTGATAACCAAAATACCCTATCATATATCACTTTTAAATTATTCTCTCCCTCATCTGTTTCAATGCAGTATACATAATTTATCCGGTTTTTCTCCATCTTACCCCAACCCTGATGTCATATTTTCAAGAGGAAACCAGTCTTTGAAGAGAGACATCCTGCTGGGAAAGGTGGAGACTTCAATGAAATGAACTGGCACAGTGGGCTCCAGCATGAGCGAGATTGTGAGGATGGTATAGCACAGTACAAAGTTCATATTTATTGTCTACAAGGTCGCTGTAGGTCAGTCAATTTAACAGCACCAAACAACAATTGAGGGTTCGAGGAATGTCTTGATGTTCATTCATAATTTCTGGAGGCCCATGTTGTTGCTCTGTGCTGTAGAGTTGGAACTGACCCATAGCTAACCCTTGAACAGTTTTTTAGAGGCAGTAAATCACACAGGAGGAGACTGCCCAGTCTTCTCTCATAAAGGCCCACAGAGCCCAGGACAATTCTTGCTCTAACAGCATGACAGAAATGCCTTCATCATGTCAGAGGTACAGAATAAAGATCATATACATGCTCCCTCATCATTCTTCATACTTTCTGAAGGCACATATTAAATAAGCACTCTTTCTTAGCAACTCTGTTGGACTTAAAAACAAAACAAAAAACCCCAAAACTGAGAAGCTAATGATTTGAGTATAGAAAATAAAAATTACTAGTTGTAAGAAGCTGTAATGTGACCTCAAAGACACGCGGTTCAAATCCACCAGCCACTTTATGGGAGAAGGATGAGCAATCTCCTCCAGAGTGATTTACTGCCTCTGAAAATCCACTGAAGGGTCAGCTATGGGTCAGTCCTGACTTGATAGCACTCAACAACAAAAAGGCTATACAAGTTCAAAGTACGAATTAATTCTGCTGTAACTTAAAATCTGTTAATTCCATTTGTATTTCAGTACACAGAAATAAACTTCTGAGATATATGTTCTCTTTCAGAAAATGTTTTACTAATGTGTGTCTCTATACATTCTATGACACAAAGAAACAGCAGTTAGAAACATTTTTAAATGTTCAACACCTAGATTTGTGCCAATGAAATTTGTGAGCTAACTTATGTGAGTAGCTGATTTTTTTTTGTAAGGCCATAAAGATTTATAGTTTTCAAAAAAACTATGAGATACCAAATAGCAAAATTCAACAGAACGGCAAATAACAAAAGGCAAGGGTGGCATTTAGTTGTGGAGAAACTGGAACCCTTATTATGGGAGTGTAAAATGGTACAACCACTATGGAAGGCAGTATGGCGCTTTCTCAAAAAGTTGCAAATATAAATACCATTTGACCCAGCAATTCCATTACTGGGACTATACCCTAAATAAATCAGAACTGCCATCCAAGTAGATGCATATACACCCATGACTATTGCTGCTTTGTTCACAATAGCAAAAGTTGGAAACAACCCAAATGCCCATCAATAAATGAATGGATAGAGAAGCTGTGGTATATTCACACAATGGAATACTACGCTGCATTGAAAAACAAAGAACTCATGAAATTGTATACAAAATTTGTGACCCTGGAGGACATTATGCTGCATGAAACATCTCAGTCACAAAAGGACAAATACTGCATAGTGCCCCTGTTGTAAAATGGGACTGACATCAGGGTGGGGGGAACATAAGAAAACAGGGCATAAATAATGTATACTGCATTGAAACTGATGAGATGAGAGAGGGAACTGTTTAAAAGGAATATATGATTAGGTATTATTTTCACAAGATTCCAGTAAAAGAAATGCACAGTAAAGTGGCCTGTGGACTTGGCATGGGGGGGCGAGGGATTGTATCTAACAATGAAAGAAACTTTTCTTCTTTTCAAAGAGAAAAGCAAATGGGGAGGGGGTGGGCAGGGAGGAAAACGTGCAACAATGAATAAATGAGAAAATTAAATGGGAAGAATATGCTGGATAAAAATAAAAAATAATTAAAAAAGAATACTTTTTTTAAAAAGATATTTATACTCTATCTTTCACTAGTGAGTCAAAACTTTTAGGAATGTTTACTTTCAGGTACACTTCATATTTTAAAGTCTTTTCCAATTCATCTTGATATTAGAGTATGCTTAGGACTGTTGGACAAAACTATAAATTACAAACTGAATTTACAGAAGTGTTTAGCCAAGACCCTGAATAGCTGATAGAATGTCTCTTGAAAATTTAAGTACAAGGGGCAAGTGATACTTTCCTAAAAGAACATTAAAGCTTATTTTAACCCGCTAGAAACTTGCAAAATTATGATTAAAACCAAGTACCAACTTAAAAACATCATTCCATCACTTGACAGTTATCTCTTAAACAATAACATTCCCATGAAATTATGGGAGATAATCACTCAGGATAGATAATCAACTGACATTTTCCGTTTACACTCCATAGTAGTTAAAACAGAAAGTAATCTTTCGTTATTGTCCTGCTCTAAATCAAGAAACTAAACAGTCTGATGCGATGTACAGACAGCATGTAGGTCCAATACTGCACAGTCCAAATAGCAAACTGCACTCCTAACTCAAAGCCCAGGCGTCTGATATTTTGAATCCTGTGCTGGTCAGCAGGATGGACAATCGCCACCTTTACTTTTCAGCCTCCCAAACCAAAGGTGACTTCTTGTTGTTGTTAGGTACTCTCGAGTTGGAACCAAAAGAAGGTCAGCCATAGGTTCTTGCTAGTTGGCAATGAGTGGTTATTTTAAAGCCGGGGAGGTGTGTCACACCCTGCTGTTTTTATGTACCTTCGAGTTAGAACCCACTCATAGAGGAAGAGCACCCTTTTTCAGAACAGTAAATCGTCTGTGAGGGATTGCTTCTTTTTCTCTTGCAAAACAGATGGTGGATTTGAACCACAAGCATCTGGGTTGACCGAGCAATTACCTCCAAGCCACCAGAGCTCCCTATGTCACCTTCTTGAAAGGTCAAACAAAACCTCAGAATCTTTATTCAAGGTAACTTAAGAGTCAAAGTTGCTGTTGAAAGCACTACTGATCACAGAATCTGAACTCACGGATAGGAGGAAAATTTTGCTGGTACAGACTTGTAGTTAGAAATCAGTTACATTTTAAAGTCGTATGTTTGTATTTACAAGTCTTCTTTGAAAAGAAATTAAGGAAAATGGGGAGAACTAGCCCAAAATTTAGTTAAGATACCGGAAACAAACAAAAATATAAATCCACCCTGAGGCAAGGGAGTCCTTCCTGCACCACTGCTTCATCCAGGATAGCATCGCTCGGAGGACGAGGTAGACAGGAAAACTGGAAAAGAACTCTGGGGCTCAATAAAGCAGTTAGCCAGGGCTCAAAACCGAGAGGTGTTTCTTCTGGGTGATTAACTGTATATCTCATTGCAAGTGGAGTCCGCTTGCCTGTTTCTTTACTCGCCTCTTCCCATTTAAATGTTGCGATTTACAAGAATCTCACCGAAGTGGAATCAAAGTGACTTTTGGGAAGCGACGCCAATATGATCCGCAGTGTGCTCCGGAAGCGAGTATCCCCACGCAGCAGACAGCGCTTCTCACCGGTCCCCACCCCCTTCACTTTCAACTTCCCCTTAACTGGGACAGTCACTCGGGACTTTCAAACGAAATCAAGTGGGAGACACTCAGCAGCCCCCGCCATGATCACCGCCGGGGCTTTGGCTTCGCCCGGGACTGCGCGCCAGGGCGGACCCCGAGGCGGACAAGTTGGGGTCCCCCACACTCTGCTCAGAGCCCCGGAGAGAAGAGGCGCGGCCCCGCCAGGGCCGGAGCCGCGCGCCCTGAAC
>NW_006399882.1:3938532-3940600 GCF_000299155.1 Elephantulus edwardii | reverse complement strand
CTGATTTACAAGCCACCTGCTAGCTTAGCCAGGCAGGCAAGGCCATTTGCTTTCTTATCTGAAGCAGGCAAGGCCATCAACATTTGAGTTCTGAAATCTTCATTCTTCTCTTTGGCCCTCTTTGCCCAGACTAACATCTTAGACTCTTTTTAGTGATAAAACAGGGCGACGTATCTTTCTTTGGGCTACTTCCTGCTGATCAGGGGTGACGATCTGGGGGTTCAGAGCCTGGAGTGAGTCAGTCTGGGATTAGTGGCCAGGGGAGAATTAACGTGGTCATCTTCTTGATCCTGTGAAGTAAAAACTTAAAAGAGACATGGAGTGATTAATAACAGTATGCTTATGATTACTATTGGTCTTAGAGAAGGAAAATTTAAGTTAGAGATGAGTTTTTGAGTTAATTTGGGAGAAGGCTTATGGTTGAATTCTGTATAGAGTCTTATTACATCAAAAGTGTTGTCCTGGTTTAGCTACAGTGTGCTTGTTTTCATGTTTCACTGCAGAGGCTGTTAGATGCAAGTGGGCTTAGTGTTCTTATTGGGCTTTGGTTTTCAGAAGGGAATGTGTTCTTGAGTGGTGGAACACTCAGTTTGGGCTGATGGAATGGCTTGAGGTGTTTTGGTGGAGTGTGGTTTAGAGAAATTGATTGGTACTCCTGCTAGCAAAGGTCGTTGTAAAGAGACACACAGTTAACAATGAGAAAGGTTGGTTGCCGTTTGACTTTGGTTAAGAAAGAGTAAGGTGCAGGTAGGTGCCCTGGATAATTTAGAACCAACTTGGAGCCTGCATAGTTTGTGGCTCTCCAGAGGCTTGTTGTATCATTGTCTGCTTAGCTTGGAGAATGTTACTGGAGACTTGTACTTGGGTATTGGCATTTAGAGCATAGGAAATTTACTTAGTGAGGGGAACATGTTTGACTTGAGAAAGGTGGTGTCAATGGGGGTCACCCATGACTTTAATAGCTGTGGAAGTGGCTAAGGTGACTGCACAGGGCCTGCTTCAGTGTGGTAGGAGAGGCTTGGGTGCCTGTTGTTTGATGAGAATGGCGTTTCTGAAGTGACTTTAGTGGCTTGGTTTAGACCTTCAGACGAGAGTCTGGGTATGCAGCAATGTGAGTGTTTTTCAGAGTAACTGTTTAAGGACGGAGAGAGAAGGCATGATGCCAAAAGAAGGGGCTTGGTGAGCAAGTTACGGTTTAGCAGAAGTAGTTGGCTGTACATCAGTTGGAAGGAATTTAGAAAGGAAGGTGAACAGAGGGTTGTTCAGGTACAGGCTAAGGCAATAGGAAGTAAGGTAACTTAAGACTTGTGTAACTTGACAGTCAGTTTAGTAAGATAGGACTTAATGAGTCTGTATATGTGCTTTGTTTTGCCTGAAGACTGCAAGTGATAGGGTATATACAGCTTATAGCAGATACTTAAACTAGATCATATCTGCTGGGTGTCTTCGGAGATGAAGCTAGGACCATTTTAAAGTAGGGAGGCCAAAGATGGGAATGGTATGCTGGAGTGAAGCTTAGTTAGGCTTAGAGTTGAATTTTGTTCAACTTTTGAAATCAGTCTGGTGTTTTGAAGGTTTGTAATGGTAAGAGGCAGAAAACCCTTGTGAAGGGTGTTCCCAAGGACAGTTCAAAGAGGAGCAATTGGAAGGCAGATCAAACTCATGGAGGAGTGCAAAGAATTGAGGTGATGTAGCACATCCTAGGTGCTTTTAGGCCAGAGAGTATGAGACAGGTTACATAGACTTTCAATTTTTCGGAGTTCTTAGAGAATTTTAACATGGAATCAGGGCAGACTCCGAGGTAGAGAGAAACATGGAAGTGGACAGTAAAGAAAAAGTTTGAGTATAAACCCTTGACTACTTGCCATTTCAGTTCTTATGTTTTGAAGGACAGATGGATTGAATGAGCCAAAATTCGGTTACACAATTTGAGATTGCTTTAAATCAGGCGTGATGTTGAGGATGCACAATTTTCAGAGGAGAGCTGTCCCTGGGACAGGTCCTCCAATTAGGCATAATGCCAGAGGTTTGTGAGGAGTGCTGTCCCTGGGACAGATCCTCAGATTAG
>NW_006399882.1:3936609-3937921 GCF_000299155.1 Elephantulus edwardii | reverse complement strand
GTGTTTAGAGGAATTTGGTAAAGTAAGGGATGGGAACTGGAATGAAGTATTGGAGTTTGAGAAAGGTTTTGCAAGTAAAGAAAAATTGGGGATCCAGTGTCTGAGGAAATTAATAAAGCGGAGAAAGGAGAGGATTTGATCAGCAGTTTTTTGAGGCTTTTAATGGCTATGTGCAGACTGACTGTTAGACTTCTAGTGGTGGGAGTTAATTGAAAGCTGGTATTTGTGACTGTGAGGAGAGACAGTTGGGCCTTGGAAGGGGATACTCTGTATCCTTTAGAGGCCAAGAAGTTTGAGCAGTGTGAGTGTGGGACTGCACACCAAAAGATTGATTGATTGATTGATTATTTATCTATTTATGATAAGACGTTTATAGGAAAGTAGGCAAGTAATGATGGTTTTTAAGCTTCTGCAGTGTTGTGTGGAGACAGGGAATGAGGTTTAGTAGGAAAAGAAGAGGAGTTCTTTAGAGTAACGAAAACAGGTTGGTAGTGAGAGGTTACAGATGAAGTGGAAAGATACTATATGATAGGGTTGACATTGCCTGGTGAGTGATACGAGGCTTGGAGGGAAGACTATTAATCCTTATTACTGAGACCTGGGTAGGGAAAACAGAACCCGAGAAAGAAGGGAGTACTGAACAGGTAGCTCTTGTGCTAATCAGAAAGGAAACTGGTTTGCTTGGTACCTGAAGGTTACCTTGGGAGCTTAAGAGTGGTGAGGGTTGTTGAACCTGGGCATCTTTAATCCTCCGCAGTTAGGCCTAGAAGGTCGATAGGGACTGGATCTGGTGGAGGGACTGACCTTCTCCGACTAGGCGCTGAAGGGTAATCAACCTTCCAATGACAACCCATTGTCCTACAGATTGGGCAAGGCCTTGTTAGAGGTTGAGGGTTTGGGCAACGGTGAGCCCAATGACCCTCTTTGCCGCATCTGAAGCATGCCTCAGGAGGTAATTGGCTCTTTGAAGGAGCACTAGTCCTCTAACCCTTCACCATTGCTGGCCATAAGGCAACCAGGAGAGTCTGGGCTTGTAGATTCACATTCTGTCAGGCTCGAGTTTTTTCTGCCAGTTTCTTTCGGGCATTGGAACTTTAAAGGCCCACCAGGTCTCTAATAGGGTGTTTGGAGGTGAGTGAGGTGTTTGGAGGTAGTTTCTAGCTTTTTTCTGTGTGCAGTGAGGTAGCAGTGAGAACTTGCTATTCACTTTGACATGCCCTGGATGTGCTCACCAAGTTGTGCCAAGAAATCTGGAGAACAACCACTTGGCCAACTGACTGGAAGAGATCTATATTTGTTCCCATTCCAAAGA
>NW_006399882.1:3902808-3934929 GCF_000299155.1 Elephantulus edwardii | reverse complement strand
TTTGTAACTTTTGAAGAGGACATAGGAGGGACTCGGTAGGAGGAGCGCAATAGGTATGCCTGAGTCTGGATTGGTTGGGATAGAAGAGCAACTAAAGAACAAAGAGGTTAACTTGGCGGGTATAACCCTGGTAACAGATGATGTAAGAGGTAGGATAGGAATGGCTGAGTTTGTATTGCTCAGGATGGGCAAGGTTTCAGACAAAGATTTTTGGAGGCGGTGGAGGCTGGGACAGAGAGGAAAGTACGGGAGCAAAACAAAAGAAAGTTTCTTTAAGTCCACTGGCAGAAAGTGTTTAGATGCCGAACTAAAGGTTTTATTTTTAGGCCACTGAGAGTTATTACTTAGCTAGTATTGTGGCCTCTCAGTTACAGAAAAAGGATCTTGAGGCAGAGGTCTTCAGCTAGACTCAAGTGTGAGAGATTTGAGAGAAGGCAGTTCAAGAGACCTTCTCTTGAGAGCTTGGATAGACATTGGCTTCTCATGATTCCCAGATCTGTGGGTGAGGCAACCGGAATTCCAGAGCGTCCTCTGGAAACCGAGAGTCTCAGGAACTCTTAGGAGTGGAGAGAGGCTATAGACAGCTTGAGCGTCCTCAGAGCCGTCATAGCCTGGAAGAAATGCCTGGCATTTCTGGTTGGCCTTCCAACACAGATCTGTGTTTTTTGTGGGTATGTGGGATGGAAGGCCAATGGAACAGATCAGGGTTCTCATGGGAGTGCAGTGTTTGGACTGGAAAGCTTAAAAGCTTTGGAACAGAGGAATAAAGGCTTAATATGCCTGGAAATCAACTGGGTCTAGCTTTAGGAGCCTCCAGGAGAAGGAGAGGGAGAATACAGAGATCAGAAAGACAAAAGGGGCAGAGATCTGGCCAGCAGCTGCCCACACAGAGCACAGGGGAGAGGGAGCGCAGCAGAACTTTACTTGACCGTTCAGGCATCTCGACACTGCACAGACTGGTTCGGAAGAGAGTAAGGGGCGCCAGCACTTGCCCTAAGGCAGGGGCGCAGCACCTTAACTCATCTCCCGGGTTTCGGCACCATATGTTAGGTTAGGCTAGGTTAGTGGACTTAAAGAAGAAATCAGAGAGAACGAGAGAAAGCTTAATGCAGCTTTATTAAAAGGGGGGGAGGGGGGTGTAAGGGGAGCTCCCGGGTGAGTTCCTCATCCTGGAGAGGCAGAATGGGAAGTCACACGGTGAACTTACTGGGGAGGATTTTTATAAACAGAGTCTTTAGGGAGGGACATTCCATTCTGATTTACAAGCCACCTGCTAGCTTAGCCAGGCAGGCAAGGCCATTTGCTTTCTTATCTGAAGCAGGCAAGGCCATCAACATTTGAGTTCTGAATTCTTCATTCTTCTCTTTGGCCCTCTTTGCCCAGACTAACAGCCATCAGAGGTGTGTGGCTGTGTGCCTCTGAGTCCAAACCCGGAGCTGACCCTCTGCTGGTTTTCAGAGGCGATAAATCACAGGGGCGAAGACTGCCCACCATGCTTCTCCGGTGGAGCAGCTGGTGCATTCAAACCACATGCCTTTGGGGTTGCAGTACAGCTGCTACCACTGTTGTTGTGTGTTACCAAATCAGAACCACATAGCTGATCCTCCAGTGGGTTTTCGGAGGCAGTTAATCGATATTGCCCATAAAAGACTCATGCATCTGACTCTGGGAGGTTTTTAACTGCTTTGATTGGGGGACAGATAGGAGACGGAAGCGTTTGTGGACACTTAGGAGGACACTTGAGAAGATGGACAGTGTGGAGAGGACCCAGAATGTGGTCTAGGAACTGAGGGCACAACCTGTGGGGCAGCATATGGAAGGGTGAGTCGGTGAGATGGGCAGCTGGGGGAGCTGCTGTTAGAGGAGAGGAGATCTTTGACTTCTGGTGACAGATCTGTGCCTCTTCGGGAAGAGGGTGACCATTAAGTGTAGCATGCCAGCAGAGAGACTGCTCTGAAGAGTTGGCACCAGGCCGTAAAGGGCTGGCTTAGGAGAAGAAGAGTAATAGGCCCAGGTTTGTGCTAAAGGAACAGTGGAGGTGTAGGTTATTAAATGACCAGCTACTTCACAGGGAGTTTAAAATCGGCTTCATTTATTCAGTGGCTATTTATCCTATCTGGTATAGGCCTAAGATTAAAGCCTAACAGGAAAAATCTTTCTCCTTTTAGGTTACAGTCTGATAGGAAAGATGCAGTGTATAAATTAATTTTCTCCCATCCAGTTGGAACTCAACTGCTCAGGGTAGTGTGTTTCCAAGGCTGTAAAGTCACAAGGGAAGAGATTGCCCATTACCACAGCAGAAGGTTGAAAGCTGTAGGGTCATGTAATACAGTTTATTTTTTCAGGAAGACTAGGAAGCCTCCCGAGGAGGGGGGGGAATTAAAACAATTGCTCTTACTCCCATTTTTGAAGGACGAGTGGATATACCTGGGGCACTGATGTATCAAGTGTGGAACCACTTCGTAGAGGTCTTAATGCAAAGATAACCAGCACTGATGAGACTTCAAAAAGTTGGGAGCCAGAGATTTCTACAGGCAATAGGAAGCTCCTTCAAGTTTTAACATTGGAATAGCATGATCTTATGTGCATTATAAACAAAATATTATATTTTAAAAAAAATAATGCCTCCTATACAGGTGGGCAGCCCTCTGCTGCATTAGTCTCTTGTGTACACTGTACCTGTGTTCATGTGTGAGTTGTTGGTAATAGGCATGTGGCACTCTACTCTGAAGAATGATGACAGAAAGGGAAAGCAGGAGAAAATACTCCCACTCCAGCATTTGTATAGTACTTATACTTTTTGACCAGTAACAGTCTTCTAATCATGATCTCCTCTTTACAGATGAAACTAGGAGACGGAGAGAGTAGGTGACTGGCCCAAGACTGACCTTTCTGTTATCTTTCTTCCCCATTATGTTTTCTGTTTCTTAGCTATTGCTGCAATGGTCCTGCTGGGTGACAGTGGGCATTCAGACCAAGCTGGACATCAAGGGGACAGCAAAGTAGGAGGGAGACAGATTTGTCAAGGACAAGGTCAGGATGAAGAAGTTAAGTGAATGTGAGATGGTAGTCAAGGTTCACCTTAGACTTGTGAGAAGTTAAGTTGACAAAACACCAGGGGGGCCTGTTAGTGTCTGTTTCTCTGTTGAGATAGAGAACTTCAAACGAGGAATAGGTTTTGTAAGACTAAAGATGGGAAGGGGAATTGAGTTCTAGTAAATGTCTGACCACGGTCAAGTGCCCTCTCCATCCTTAGACACCATAGGAATCCCCACACTGCCTCTTAGAAATTGCCGAATAGGAGTAGGTTTGTTGGAGACCATGAGACTGGTTCAGGATAGGGCAGGGTTCAGAGCTACTGTGCACAGGGTCACTGTGACTCAGGCAAATTGAGGGCACATAACACCAGCAACTGTGGGGTAGTTTAATGAACCTCTATGAGCCTTAGTTTCATTCTCTATAACTGGGAGCTAAGGAAATCTACATCATAAATTGTATTAAAGAGTAAATATGATAAAAGTGGAAGTGCTTTGCTCTGAGACTGACACATCATGGTTGGTAAATGTTATTAAATGTAAGGGTTACTCAGCTCTGCTATGCTACCTTCTGTTCTCTGTGCCTTCTCCATTTCCATTGTCTGTAGAAATTCCCTCCTTGGCTCAATTAATTTTCAAGACCCACTTCAAATATCCCTTCTTCTGTTCATTTTCTCAGAACTCATTGATTTCTCACCTGTGAACAATGCTGTTTTATGCATATTACTGCTGTAGCTCTTAATACTGTTTAAGTGACTTATTCCAGAAAATATCTAGTAACTTTTATAGTAACTCTAGCTATTGTAATGAGAAAATACAATAATGATGTAGTTAATAAAACAGGGAATAAAGAATTTTGAGACCAGGAAAAGCAAGAGGAATACAAGAGTGGGAGCAGTCCTTAAATTGCAGGAAGTAAACTAGTCAATTAAGAAAACCGTGACTTGTGATTACACCAGGAGGCAAGATCCGGTCCACTCTGAATATTCATAAGAGAGTGCAAAATTAGATACCCAGAACAAACTATTCTGACTTAAATACTAGAGAAAACCTTTATTGTTGGGATCCTCCTAAAGAGGGGCTCATGTAATTTCTTAAGCCCCTTTGAGCACTGAGGATTATGGGGCAGTGCTAAGAAGCACATGCCTATTATAGGTCAAAGGTATCTAAAATATAGCTTAGAAAGGAATACTAGAACCAATATACCATGTCTTTCAGGAGGGTGTCTCTGCTAATTCGATTTAACCTAGAGCAAGATTGTTAGGAGAATGTTTTAGACCAAAAAGAGTAAGATGAAATGTAACTTAAATCGTCTGTAACATGATTTTCTTTTTCTGAGCTTTTGCCAAAAATTGATATGTGTAGTCTATGTGATTATTGTCTGTTGCTTAACACTGGGCACAATGCAGTGCTGAGACTACATGAGTAAGTTACTAAATAAGTTCTAAAATTGAGTATGTTCTAAGATAAATTGGAATAGAACTAATGACAAAGTAATAAGGGAGGGGTGCCAATAATTAGGTTAAAATAGGATGATCCGGTAACACTTCTCTGAAGAGTAACATCTGAGGTGGGACATGAAATGGAAGAAAAGATCTATGTAAAAAATCCAGCAAAATGTTCCAGATAGAGGAAGATGAGGAAGCCAGTTAGACCTAATTCAGGAGGTTCAAAGAGGAGTGTTGTAAGGAAGTCTAGGGCTCATGAGGAGCCTTGCAGACCACAGGGAGGAGGCTCGATTGTCTTTCGTATACCCTTGGAAATGATGGGAGGATTTTAAGCAGAAGGGATAGTGCTTTAATGTATATTGTAGCTCATTCTCTACTGCTGTGCAGAAAATAGATGTCTAGAATGGAAGTGAGGAGTCCAGTGAGAAGTATTCCATGTGAGAGATGATGTGGACTTGTATTAAAGTGAGTGGAGAGGATAGAAATGGATAGACTAGCTATCTCAAACGCAGCCCTGGAAAGTTCTTGAAGAACTACCATCTACCACTGGAGCTTAGAAGAGGGCTTATGCCTTGTGAATTTGAGATTCACTGTGTCCTCAGGTAATCCCTACACACTGGTATGCTTATCCACCTGGACAAGGAGTTCTTGGAGGAGAAGTTTTATTTCCAGCATCCAGTACAAGGACAAGTTGGATGAGGAATTGCCAGCCTAGAAGGGAGGAAAGAAGTGGATGAACTATAGGTAATGTCACCAACATTATGATACTATAGAAGAAAGGGAAGTCTTGGGCAGCAGTTAAATTACTAACAATCACACAGATAGTTAGTGACAAAGCCATTCTTTATCTTTTCTTCCTGTTGCCACCCCAGAGTTTCGACTAACTGAAAACAGTTTAGATGCTGTCAGTGTTACACTATTCTAACAGTTTGTGTTAATTTACAGTGTGTTAAACAGTGTTAGAACCCTCATAGAAACAATTTTAGAGTTTTGCTGAATAGAGAATAGTAGATGGATACATGATATGTCAAAGCAAGAGATCAGGGGAAATGAGAAGGGACTTGGTATATGGCTCTCCAGTCCTTAAATGAGCTACTTGGTTTTGAGTGTTTTTTAATTAGATAAGTGTAAAAAATTGAGATGTTGTTGTTGTTGTTGTTATGTGCCGTCGAGTCGCTTGCGACTCATAGCCACCCTATGTACAACAGCTCTAAACTCTGCTCTGTCCTGTGCCAGTCACACTGTCTCTGACACTCCCATCCCTATTATCCCAGTCACTGAATCAATCCACCTCATAGAGGGCCTTCCCCTCCTGCGCTGTCCCTCCACCCTTCCAAGCATGATGTCCTTCTCCAAGGACCTGTCTCTCCTCACAACATGTCCAAAGTATGTTAGACGGAGCCTCAGAATCCTTGCCTCCAAGGAGCCACCCGATTTAACCCTTTCCAGGACAAATCTGTTTGTTTTCCTAGCAGTCCATGGTATTCTCAGTACTCTTCTCCAGCACCACAGCTCAAAGGCATCAATTCTCCTTCTATCCTTCTTGGTCACTGTCCAACTCTCTGATGCGTAAGAAGTGATTGCAAAGACCATGGCCTGTATCAGATGCACCTTAGTCTCCAGAGAGACACCATTGCTCTTCAGTACTTTGGAGAGGTCCCTAACAGCAGACTTTCCCATGGCAATGTGCCTTTTAATTTCCTGGCTGCTGGTGTCAAGACTGTTGACTGTGGAGCCAAGCAAACTAAAGATACTGGTTTTTAATATGTTCTTAATAACGTACCTAGGTTAATGGAATTATAATTTTCTGATAATTGTGTACATTTTCCTGTGAATGCAGAAGTGATATTACTCTTTGTAAGTTGTTGCAAGGATGAAGTGAGATAATATATGTAAAGTGTAATTGAAGCTGAGTAGCCATTTATTCTCCAAACCAGGACATTTTTCAGAGTTAAAATCACACATTGTATCATCACCAGTGCCAAACAAACCAAAACTGAATCCAATGAATTGGTTCCAATTTTTGGAAAACCTATGTGTTAGCATAGACGGAGCTCTAGAGTTTTCAGTGGCTAATTTTTTTTTAGTGAAAATTTATAAATCATGTTGGTTTTTCATTTAATAATTTATATATTTTGTAAGAGTAATTACAATTACTGTGAAGTCAGAAATCTTGAAAATTGGCTTTTCTATCCATTTCGTTAGCTCCCATTGGGGATATGGTCATCAGCTACCTTAACTGCAGACACATGGTCTTACAAACTATTGACAGCTGTGGGACAAATATGAGAGTACTTCCCACACTGTGAAAGATGTTGGTGGAGAGAGCGTGAAGAGATTGGCACTGCTGTGCAGACACTGTGGCAAGCTGTAACAAAAGGAACCCTGGAGATGGAGCCACAGATGAAGGTTTTGCTTGCTAGATGATTAAAGAAAAAACTGACTTGTAACTGCTCTGAGATAAAGTTTGATGAATGAGTAAGGAAACTAGAGGTACGTTTGTGCTGCTAAACTGAACTTGGAATTGCACTCATTGAAGAATTGTGCCATGTTAATCTGGTTTGGAACAGCTAGACTAAATCTGAACTTGTACTGTGTAATATCCTTTGTCTCTTCTACCCCTCAACCTATTTACCTAATACACTCCATAACTGTGAGTAAAGAAAGTGAGTTTGCAACCACCATTGGACTCAGTGATTCGTAGAAATAGGAGCAGAAGCATGTGGTGTGGCATGTCTTGACTATGTAGCTGTTTGTTTAGTATTATGGATATTATTGATGGAGACAATTCCCCTTTAAGTAGCAAGTAGTCAAAGTCAGCCTCCCCAACATTGCATCTGCTCCTTTTACAAGTATCATGTTTGATCTAAATGTGTATTGCTTTTCCCTTCTCCTCACTTACCTCTTGTTCTTTTTACCTCTCCCTCTCTTGCTATCCCTGGTAAATAGTCAAGAATGATTCTACCTGCGTGTAAGCCTTTTCCTTAGTTTTTTTGGGTTTTTTGTGTTTTTGGTTTTTTTTTGTAATAGTTGTCCAAGATCATAATAGTCCTTTTGTGACTGAGTTAGTTAGCTTAGCATAATGTCCTCTTGATGAATCCATGTAATGGAGTGTTTCATGAAGTCTTTGTTTTTCTGTGTTGCATAGTATTGTATAACTCTACTATATCCTCTTTACTCATTTGTTCTGTCAGGGACACTTGGGTTATATCCATCTCTGTTATTTTAATTAATGCCACAGTAAACATAGATGTACATGTATCTGTTCATGTGATAGCTCTTGTTTCTGTGGGATATATACCTTGCAGTGGAACTGATGGATTAAATGGTATTTCTTTTCCCAGCTCTTAAGGAAGACTTCCTGGGTAGAGGCAAACCACCAGCCTTCTGGTTAGCAGCCAGGTGTCCCATGCAAAGACTTACCATTACCAAACAGTAGTGTATAAATTCCACCTATTGTTGTTATTCCCATTGTGTTGTTGATTCCAGGATAACTAGACATATGTGGGCACAAGATTTTTGTTTTGTTTTTCACCAGCTAACAACAGTGAGCCCATTGGAAACACCATAGTAGATGGGGGAAAGAGTGAATTTTCCAACAGTTTCATTTTACTTGGATCCATGATCAGCACCCATGGTTGCTGTTGTTGTTGCCATTACTATGTTACTTCAAGTCATGTGCAAATAATAGCGACGTTGTGTACAACAGCTCTGAACTCTGCCCTATCCTGAGCCAGTCTCACTGACTCGGACACATCTAATCCCATTTTCCCATTTACTGTGCCAGTCCATCTCATCCAGGGTCTTCCTCTCCACCCTTCCAAGCATGATGTCCTTCTCCAAGTACTGGTCCTTTCTGGCCAAATGCCCAAAGTATGTGAGATAGAGCTTCAAAATCCTTGCCTCCAAGGAGAAATTTGGTTTCACCTTCTTCAAGACAGACCTATTTGTTTTCCTTGTGGTCCATGATCAATACTCTTCTACAGCACCACAACTCAAAGGCATCAATTCTTCTCACTACCTTCTGATTCCTATAATTCCTTCAAGATTGATTCTATCCATGTTTAAACTTTTGTTTAGCTTAGTAATTAATCTTATGCCATAATTGTCTTTATGTGACTTATTTATGTTATTCAGCCTAATTTGTTCTTGATTCATCCATATTGTACAAAATATCACAAATTCTTGATTATTTTTTAATGATATGTAGTACTCCAAAAACTATTAATGTGGAGAAACTATGAAAGTTATGCAAATGTCCAGGTCTTTCATTCATAGGATCGCAATGAGTCGTCTGTGACTCAACAGTACTTAACAACAACATTAGAGAGAGCTCTGTTGGCCTAGTTATTCTAGAAAGTTATGCTATCAAGCCAAAGGTGGGTGATTTTAATCTGTGGCCCTCAGGCCTGGTTTTAATTGTTTTCCCTCAAACATTCTTCTAAGTGGTATAGCACTGGTCTGTCCATTTGTTGTACAGAGGTAACTCTTGGTTGCTGTGATGCTAAACACTGTGACACTGATGTGTCAAATGCGATCGATAATGGTTACCCATGGTGGACAGTGAGCAAAAGTGGTATCCAGTTATGAAATAGCTTGCCTCTGAAAACTCTACGAACGTGGAGAAAGGATGTTCATACAGCTATTCATACAGATGTTAAGGTTGTTCGTTCATAGGGTCACAATGAGGCGTCTATGACTCCATGGCACTTATCAACAACAATAGGTTTCCATTGTGTGAATGTAGTAGCATTTCTTTGGCAATTTATCCATTGATGGACACTTGGATTGTTTCCAACTCTTTGCTATTATTGTAAATGATGTTGCAATAATCGTGAGAGTGTGTATGTTAGTTTATGTTACCACTTACATTTCTTTGGGATAAATCCCAGTTGTAGCAGTGAGATTCCTGGATCATGAATTGTTACTTTTTAACAAATTATCTTTTTTAAAAATTTTAAATTGATTTTAATGAAAGTTTACAGAGACTTTGGATTTTCATTCCTTCATTGTTGCACTTTTCTCCCTGCCCACCTCTCCTCCCAAAATTTCTCTTAAGTGACCTCTTTATATTAATTCAAACATCACTTCATCTTGATTTGTTGTTATTTTTGTTGTTGTTTTCTACAGTGATAGCACCCCATCATAGTGCAGTATAAAAATGTATTTAAGTAGCCCCCTCTGGGTGACTTTTGTTTCTCATCTTTTATGACTTCAGTGTTTCAGTGAATTAACTGCCATATGTCATACATGCAGGTTGTTGAATCAAAACTGTATACTATTTGTGCTTTTGATAGATATTTTAAATTTATGCTTTATCCTTTTTAAAATACTTTTTAAGTATCAAGAGTTGCTAAAATTCTACTTCCCTTTTAAGAGCATCCTTCAGGACCCCCTACCTGAATGAAGTATTCCTAATCTCTAGAACCATGTGTCTGTTGCTAGTCATAACCACCATGTTCTCCTTTGTGGCTGGATATGAAAGAGTGCTAGTCTTTTTTTTCCTTATCCTCAAAAATTACTCTTGTGGACACATTTCCTTATTGATCAAATGTTCATGTCTTTTGTTCAAGTAGAGAATCTCTGTTGTTGACATACAAATAATATCACTGCCTTGAGATAGTTAAAACTAATAGTTAGATGGAAATGATAGCTAGAACTAACACTAGTTCTTATTAATATTTTACTGAGACAAAACTCTTTAGAGGGTACAAGATCTCATGCAGGCACCACCAAATTAAATGTCAAAATATTTCTCAAGTATCTGGAATGTATGAGAAGGAAGCAGAGACCAATAAGGCATAGAACAGGCCTCTTGGTTTCTTTGGTCTCTACGATATTTGAAACATTTCTCAAGTATTTTTAGTATGGAAATATTGCATATACATATAAATGTGTGCAAATAGTGTTCAATTGAAATGATCACAAATGTGTTTTAAAGAATGTCTTGAAAAACCTGTCACTAGCTTCCATCTGAGACAGGGCACTCACTCCCTTTTGCCTCACATGCAACCTGCCTGTTCTGTGAATGGATTTACATTGGAAATCTCTGGGCTTCATAACAGGAGGAGGCACAAGCATCTGTTAAAGGAGGAAGATAGGATTTCACGGGGGGCTTGAGAAGACTAGACGAGGACTCTTGAACAGCATCAGTGCCACCAGATTTCCTTCCACACTGAATATTTATTTTTATTCAATAAAACTAAAACATGTTCATAGGTGTTTTTTTTATTAAAAAAAAAATATTTTCTACATTTTAATCTCTGGGAATTCTATTTTGTCAGACTCATCAAGTAGTATCGGGGGTTAGCTAAACCCCAAAAGCTGTTGTTTGAAGCTTAAAATGTGAAAACACCTGATGAATGTGTAGCTGTGGCAGTCTGTTGAAGCCATGACTCTGAGAACCAAACACCGATCTAAAAATGTTTCTCCCATGTTGTCACAGAATGTATTTTAAAACTGGAGTCATCTGCCTTCCAAAGTTGATCTCCGCTGCACCTGCGCTCACAAATAGTTTTGCCTACACACAGGAACTATTGTTTAAAGATCTTGATGTTGATTCACCATGTAGGCTCTCCAGGAATTATCCACACTTAATATTATTTTATTAAATAATGCAGGCACATGGTAAAAAAAAGAAAAAAACCCTCTACAAATGGCATATAGAAAATTACACTTCTGCTCCACTTGTCTCCAATCTCTCTCACCAGAAGCAACCACTGTTTTCAATTTCTTAAGTTTCATTCTCTAAATATACAATCAGTGTGCACACTTAGGCCCTGTGCAAAGGCGTACTATATGTGCTGCTTATCTGTTTTAACATAGTCTCTGGAGAATTTTGGTTTTTCAACGTATACATCCACATTATTCTTTTTGGCTGCATCATATTACATTATGTAAATGTTAACCATTTTAAACTGAGTTTTTGCAATCTCTTGAGACTGTAAAGAGCACTGTGAAGACCTTCCCTTTAGATGTGTCTTACTGCAAGAATCTATATAAGCTGTAGGAAAAATTTCTAGAATTGGAATTATGGGTTGAGAAAATTTTAAATTTTAAATTTGCATTTTAAATTTTGTGATTGTCAAATTGACCTGTAAGAATTATGTATGTAAATACAGCTTCCCAAACCTTTGCCAATACTTGTATTATCAGGCCTCTTGATCTTTGGGAATCTGATAGATGAAAAGGCTTTCCTTGCGTTTTCACTTTGCATTTTGTAGGTACCCTGGTGGTGTAGTGATACTATATCAGGCTGCCATCCCCAAATCAGTGATTTGGATCCACCAGCTGCTGTGAAGGAAAACGATGGACAGTCACCTCCCATAAGGATTTACAGCTTTGGAAAGCTAGTAGGGTTCTCTATGATTCAGAATGTGCTCTATAGCGGTGGGTTTGGGGTCTTCAGATTTTCTGTTTGTCGTTTCTATTGCTATGACTGCAGATTAATATAGGCAGGCCAGAGGACTCACTCGGGGCAGGTAGACTGGGCTCCTGCTTGCTACTCTTCATCTTTGCTACTCTTCCATTCTTTTTCTTCTCCCTTGCTCCTCTCTCCCCCCACCTCAGTAAAAATACCCATACTTCATGGGGAAAGAAATTTTATAGATGGTAACTCAATTACATTTGTAGTGAATAAATCCGTCCTGTATACTTAGGTCGTTTTTCCTTTCCACTATTTCTGTGAACAATGTTTTTTCCTACAGTAGATATTGGCATTCAGAACTTGCCTTATTTTGGGACAAGTTCTTTAAGACTTACTGGATTATTTCTTCAGTGTTACCAATCAACAAGCTAGCATGAGGGCGAAAATCCCCCCACACACACAACTCTTTTAATCTTGTAGAACAGTGCCCAACACACAGTAGACAATAATGTTCTTTGTAAAGAGTGTATAAAATGTGCTATTGATTTCTTGGCCATGAAAGTTAAAAGCTCATACTGCTCTCTTCCTTCCTCCAGACGAAGTCATCCGGAAGCGTCTCCTAATTGATGGGGATGGTGCTGGAGATGATCGGAGAATTAATCTGTTGGTGAAGAGTTTCATTAAATGGTGCAACTCTGGATCCCAGGAAGAGGGGTATTTCATGTCACTGTTGTTTCTATGCCAATGCCCAGGTGTGGTTGTTGTGGTGGTTGTATTCCATCAAGTTGGAACCGACCAATTGCTCACCCTCCAGTCAGGGTTTTCAGAAGCAGTTAATCACACAGGAGGAGATTGCCCATCCTTCTCCCACCAAGAAGCTGGTGGCCTTGAACCATGTGCCTTCGGGATTGCAGCACAACTTCTTGTCACTAGACTACCAGAGTGCAGGTTTTTTAAAATAGATATTGTCTTTTAAAAATAGCAACTTTTCATTCACACTTCCCCCCTCCATGTTCAGAAATCTGTTTTATGTTGATTAAAACCTTGCGACATAAAAAAAAAAATTGAAGAAAGAAAACCAGAAGAAATAAAGGTTAATGCCAGCTCCCTTTTAGGCAGATCCAATAGGTGGCTCATTAGATAAAATAACTGAATTGAGTATCCTTTTTTGTTAATGGGCTAATAAAAGCTGCGATTATATGTATACTCAAACTTTTTCAGTTTGAATTAGCTTTCTACATAAACAATAAACTGTATAAAATGAAAAAGCTGTTGAACAAAATTTTGAAGCTAAGACACCATTTTAACAAAAATATTCTTTAAAGTGTACTAAGCAAGATTTAAATAAGTTATTGTTTTAATTGAGCCTGTATTAATAAAACAACACTTCTGGTTTTGCGTTTGTGATGAACCCAGCCTATGAAATAAACCACATTTGAAAGAAAGCAAAGAAAACATAAGGGATAGGTATTTTAAACAGTTTTAAATAATAAGACAAGTCATTCTTTTAGAGCATAACATAATTAGTAAGTCTTTCCCTGTATTATGATAATTTAATATTGTCAGTTTGCAAACTTCTTTGTTCTGTTTTTCTTTTCCGCTAGATATAGCCAATACCAACGTATGCTGAGTACACTGTCACAATGTGAATTTTCCATGGGCAAGACCTTGCTTGTATATGACATGAATCTCAGAGAAATGGAAAACTATGAAAAAATTTACAAAGAAATAGGTAAAGCATCTTAAAAATAGCTAATATCAGAATTTGTTCCTCCCATTTATTTTACTTTTTATGGTAGAAATGAAACAATATCAGCTAACGTTTTCTTTAATTGATGGAAATAAAAACAATAATAGTGCTAATTCTCAATATAGTATATGCCAGCTACAAAAATATGTGCCAATATTATATAATGCTTTGGATTAGAGCTGATTTTTAAATGCCAGCATATATTTTCTAAGCAATGGACTGTCAATTTTAAAACACATTTTAAGATTGAAAATGGGCAGAGATTATACATGTTATTATGACTGTCTTTAAAAACCCACTTTTTATATAGAATGTAGCATCGCTGGAGCACATGAAAAAATTGCTGAGTGCAAAAAGCAAATTCTTCAAGCAAAACGAATACGAAAAAATCGCCAAGGTAAGGGTTTTGAGGGATTTAGTGTGCAAATACTTTATTACTGACTAGTATTTTCAGTTTTTACTGTTGTGAGGTAAATTCTTTAGCTAGAATCAGTCTGAAATATAAAAAAAATTAGGAGCCAAATTTTCTTTAAAATTTTAGTATTTTTTGAAACAGAGGAGAAGGAAAGCTTTTCTGAAATCAGGTTTTTACTATAATGATTATCTAATTTGTTAAGTATTTTAATATTATTCATCAGTTTTTTACTGTATCAAGAACTCTTTGCTTAAATAATAATATGGTTGTTAATCAGCACAAGTGATTTATACAACTACCTTAGATTTAGAGAAAAAATACTATTTTATTTGGGTTGTTAAGAATACACATAACAGAGCATATATACCAGTTCAGCAATTTCTATATATGCAATTTAGTGACAAGAAGGGTTTCTTTAAAAATAGAGCTACTTTGAAAAAAAAAATAGGCTGTGAACTTTTCTTAAGTACAACGCAAGCAAACATTTAAAAACTGCCAAAATATCTAATAAAAGAAAGATCAAGGTTTTTACTTTTGTTCTGACTTTTTTATTATTCAATTACAATAGTCCTCAAGCAGTCCAAGTAATTTTTAAAATAACTTAAAAACGTATGCCATTACTCTCTATATAATGTAAATTGGGGGGGGACATCCCAAACAACATGTATATATATGCCAAACTAGAAGGAATTAGGAAAATGGTAGTATTTTGTTGTTGTATGTCATCGAGCTGACTCTCCAAGTTTTTGAAGGCAATAAATTACAAAGATGGAGATTGCCCAACTTTCTCCCACAAAGCAGCTCATGAATTTGAACCGCTTCCTTTGAGCTGGCAGTGCACTCCTTCCCACTAAACCACCAGAATTCCCCTTTTGTTGGTGGTAGGTAGTGTTGAATCAAGTAAGACTCATAGCGACCTTTTAAACAGCCTCATTTTGTGCCATCCTTATCATCTTTGACACACTAGAGCCCACTGTGTCAGTCTGTTTCACTGGGTGTTTTCCTCTCCTTTGCTTACCCTCCATCTTTTCCAGCATGAGTTTCTTTTCCAAGAAATAGCCTTAATGTCCAAAGTATGAAAGATGAAGCTTTGCCATCGTCACCTCTAACAAGCCCACCAGCTGCACATTTTCCAAGACATATCTATTTGTACTCTTTGCAGTCTATAGGATATTCACCACTGTTCTCCAGCACCACAACTCAAAGTCATCAATTTTCTTCTGTCATTCATTCTGACACTAATGAAGAGCAGTGATGTCAGTTTGAAGACTAAGGTGTGCCTGATTCAGGCCATTAGTCTTCTCAGTCACCTGCTGTACATCAGAGAGCTAGACAATAAGGATGACAGAGCTCCCTTAGGATTATTTAATGACTTGGGTTCTTTTTCTTATTTTTTTTTTTTACAATAATTGTGTATTATTTTGGAATCCAAAATTGCTTTTATTTAAATAATCACCCTTTACTCATTTAGTATGCTGAATTCCAAAACAACAGACTTTGATCTTTCAAGGAGCTAATTAAGATAATGCTTAATTTTCTGATTTTAAAATTTGGGTTTTGAATTCATTATAAAGCACAGTTACTCAGTTTTCAATGGCTAATATATAGCAAGATACCAACATATTTAATAAATTTCATATTTATTTCAAGATAAATTTGAAACGTTTTACAGGAGGATTTTTTTGCTTTTTGTTAAAGAGGTTGTTAAGTGGATAGTTGTATTCATCATTTTCTAAGAGGGATTCACAGGAGTTAGATGACTTGTTAAGATTCAGTAGATTAGAAAAAAATCCTGAGCTTCAAGTGATTTCTTACGTCAGAACTTTGAAATAAGAAGAAGTGAAATTTGTGTTTAATATTTTGCTGGGGAAAACAATTGATCCATTAGATGATTAATGATGACTTCATTTAATTTCCTGCTTACGTTGACCTATTCTATTCTGTCCAGAATCTAAACCCATTGCTGTCAAGTGGATTCTGACACAAAATGACCCTTTGGGACAGGGTCGAACTGCCCCATAGTGTTTCCAAGGCTGTAATTGTTAAGAAACCACCTGCCACATCTCTCATATATTGGCTTATAGATTTGGACCACCAAACTCTGAGATCGTAGCCCTATGTTTAATTTAATCTGTTGTGCTGTCATATTCTGCTTACTTATATTTAAATGAAAAAATAGGAGTAGGAGGTAAAAGCCTTAACTGAAATGCTTTGGGTATAATGTATCATTGCTGTTTTAGGTGAATCAAGAGAAATTGGAAATACTCTTCGTTATTTGATGTTTTAATTTCTTCATGTAATAAACAGATTACAAGAAATTATGACATTATCAATTTTGTTTTGCTGATACATATTCAAAACACTTTAGTTTGGTAAATATTTTTATTTCTTTCAGAGTACGATGCTTTAGCAAAAGTAATCCAGCATCATCCAGACAGACATGAAACATTAAAGTAAGTTTAGAGGTTTACTTTGGAGTAAAAAAATCTTAAAAGTGTTCTTGTGATAAAAAAAAAGTGTTCTAGTGCTGTGTATTCCATTTTTATGACAGCATATAATATGTTTGAAAAGTGGCAATCATGTCTTCAATATTATATATTCTACGATTGCTTGATGAGATGTTTGGTTTTGTTCTCGTTTACTACTTACATGTCTAAAGTAAATGTATGTGATATACATCAAAAGGGGGGGAAAGAGGAATCAATTGTGGTCTGTTTTTATGATTAAGTTCTAAATAGCAGTTTAAAGAATAAGCTAGATGGACCCTTTTAATCAAAGATCTCAATAAACATAATTCGTGAAAGATAAAACAGGAGGTATAATAAGTTTTAAGTTATTTCTAAATTAACAGCAATGTTTTGTTTCTTTTACTGAGAAAGGTTTGAAGGAAATATAACAAGATATTAAAAATTAGCAATTCCTAGTGCTTGTTTTATTATATGTGTTTTTCTGTACTTAGAAAAATTATCTAAAAATGCTTATTGAAAATAAGTGCATTATTTACTTTCTGTTCATATTCAGAAGCGAGAACAAGATCATCCTCATATGTCTGTGCGCCACTATGATGAAGGGGTGCAGCTCTTCATGTAAAAATTAACCTAAAGATTAAACACTTACTGTGAATTATGTTCTTCTAGTTAGCAAAATATTACACTTTTCTTTTTGCAGGGAATTAGAAGCTCTGGGAAAAGAATTAGAGCATCTTTCACATACTAAAGAAAGTGTTGAAGATAAGGTATTTGCTTACATTTGTTATTTTTAATTATATAAATACACATACATATGTTTTTGTTTGTGTATATATATATGACAGTGTGTGTGTGTTTGTAAATTGAGAGCAATTTACATTTATTGTTTTTCTTTTTAACATAGCTGGAATTGAGACGGAAACAGTTTCATGTTCTTCTTAGTACCATCCATGAACTTCAGCAAACACTAGAAAGTAAGTAGAAACAATCTCAAAATAAGTATGTGTGAAGATTTTTAAGTGATCAAGGGAACTTGATCTTTTAGAAACCTACATCTAAGTTGTACACCTTCAGTTTCTGAATAAGAATATAGCTGAATGACAGTAGAAGGTCTTCACGTTGTTCAGTTTTTAGTATATATAGGAAAATCTTAGTTGGTAGTTATTTATAATTCAAATAAGTGCACAGTGGTTCAAATTGAGAAAAATTCAGTAATTATAGATTTAAAATTTTTCTATTTTTTTATAGTTAATTGCTATAGAAAGGAAAGCTTCAAAACTCAGATGGATAATGCTAAGCGAGTGACGTACTTAGCGTGTACTCGCTTTTGCATACAGTCTATGTGGTGGAGTCTGTGGAGAACTGGAGATTACTCTCTATATTGACTGTAGCCGTGTTGAAAGTTTTATATTACCTTATCTGCTGATTGTTTTTAAAAAGCCTAATGTTGCAAATTTTTGCATGAAATCTCACACAAATTTAAAATCATGCCAAACCTAACAACCACCCACCACCAAAACACCACTTTTCAAGCCTAACACTTGTATGGATCAATTATAATCATAGGCTGCCATTAACTAATAAAACATAAAAATGTTTTCATGTATTTACTTAGCACATAACTTAGCCAAATTGACCACCATTTTATGTTTCTTTCTCAATTTCAGATGATGAAAAACTCTCAGAGGTAGAAGATGCTCAAGAAACAAGCATGGAATCTGATCCTAAGCCATAGACAAGCTAAGGACTCAGCAAGAATATTGAACTAGCTTCATGATCTTAGCATGTTTAGAAATTATTATGGTCTTGAGATATTTACATTTTCTAACAGTGACTTACCATTTTAAATTAATGCACATTTTATTTGTATTTCTGCACAAATAAGGACAGTGAGTTCATTAAAAAGAGGGAAGCAACAGTCCAAAAATGTTTAATAAAGTGTTTTTTGAGCAATTTTTTTTACATTAATATACTATGTCATTTTCAACTGGTAACATTGATTGCTTACAAAATAAGTTGAAGATTTTGAAAAGGTGGTGTTTCTAGGATTTACATGAAGAAATGAGTTTATTTCTGGAATTGTTACCACTTTTAAAAATCAAGTCCAGGGGTGGGTGGGAATGAAGTCCAGGAAAAGGCTTCATAAGAACTGTGGAATTGGGGGATCCAAGATGGCAGAGACAGCGTGGTGAGCTGCGGGGGTAGCGAACCACTTAAAGCAGGGCCATTATGGCCTTCCACAGACTTCGGCTTATTGATAATTGAACACTTAAACAGTTGATGACTGGCCCTCAGTGAAGATCGAAGCTCAACAACAGGAATTCAAGGATTCCCAAGGAGAAATGACTGAGTCTTGCAGCTCCCAACCCCCCGCCTGCAGAGCCCGTGCCATGCTGAACAACTGCTGCAGCTCCATGAGACTTCCACAGCCTGAACGAATGGATTCCCTCACCCAGGATGGATGCTGGGCACCGGCCCTCCTCAAGACTGATACAGCGAAGCCACCACACTGCCGCAAGGTGGTCTTGTACTGGAGAGAATTCTTGGAGCCAGGATGGCAGCTGTGGGGGAAGCGGGCACCCTCCGGCTGCTCACACAAGAGGGGCCGCACACCCTCCAAGTGCCCGTGCGGCGGGGTGGGGAGGTGCGTCCCCAACAGCTGCCCGCGCTGGGGGGGGGGCGCACCCCGCTGGCTGCCTGCGTAGGAGGTGGGGGATGGGATACATGCCCACCATCTGCAGGTTTGGGTTTCCTTGGACAGGCCAAAGAAGACGATTACCTATTCATTGGAAAGGCCAAAAAGGACGATTACCTATGCATTGGAAAGGCCAAAGAGGACAATTACCTATGCATTGGAAAGGCCAAAGAGGACAATTACCTATGCATTGGACAGGCCAAAGAGGACGATTACCTATGCAACGGATTGCTGAAAGTCACTGTGAGTCTGATGACCTTAACAGTGGCAGCATGCACAAGAGGACGACATCCTAAATGCACCACATATTTTGTTCTGTTGAATGCTTCTGCCAAAAGATGGTTAGACCTGGGGGCAGTCTGTTCACAATTCTCAGGTTCCCTTTATCATATATAAAGGGGGAGGGCAGTGACACCTACTTCAAAATATAGTATGACCACTTATTGGTGGGGGGGGTGTAAAGGGGCAGTGCTGGAATTGGAAGCACTATCCCTGACCACAGAGTCCTCAGTCAGGTGAGGGGACCAGACTGGGGTAGGGGCAATTGGAGGGGGAGTATACCAGCCAGCTCCTGGGGGGGTGTTGCCCTGCTCGGGATGGGCTGCCCTCAGCCCCCGGCTTGGGGTGTTGCCATCGCGGCCCTCTGCCCAGGGCGGGCTGCCCTCGGCCCCCGACTCGGGGCGAGCCATTGCGGCCCTCTGCCTGGGGCGGGCTGCCCTCGGCCCCCGGCTCGGGGCGAGCCGTCGCGGCCCTCAGGATGAGCTCCTCAGTCCCCAGATTGTGCCATCTGACCTCTGGGTGGGGAAGGAGAAGAAAATTTAAAAAAAGAATGCCTAGGGTATCCAGAGAATGTTATCTAGGCCACCTTCTGCCACCCTCACCCCCAGTAAACGTGAGAGCAATACCCTCAAAGCCCTTCTATTTGTAACTCACAAGTTTGTTCTCTCTAGGTTTGCTCCCTTTCCTATAGGTAACCTTAACTCTGAGTTTTACTCTAGAATTGACCCTGAACCCAGTGCCAGTGACAAAAAGGAAATACAACTGACAGCTAAGGAAGCAAAGGAAGATGGAGCCTCTGGGTTCAACCAGCCATCCCCACTGGTCCCACCTGGGAAACCACTTTGCAGTCCAGAGGGGAGGAAATGACAGGAAAATATCTTCTAACAGAGCAAGAAGGCAAGCAGCTGTAACCCAAGACCACCAGTAAGGTGATAAAGCGTCCTCCCTTCCCCCTTTTACATCTACACCCCTCCCTATTCAGCATGAAGAAGCCAGAGAGTCGGCATCCAATTCCCAAATCAATAAGACAGTTGGTTTAATTACTATTGGAAAATGCTTGTTATTCCTCTGTAGCATCTGGTCCCCACTGGACCCTCATCATTTCCTTCACCTGCTCCCCCCACCGACCAAACTGTGCAGCTCTGCAACCGCATCCTGGCCCATCCTCACCCTTCTGCCCCCAACCCTCACCTCCTTGTACCCCCAATATGCTTTTCCCAGTAAAAAAAAAAAAAAAAGAACGGTGGAATTATGTTTGAAATGTTGTGTATGTATTCATTATTCTGGGAAGATAGTAAGGACCACTGAATTTAGATAAAATCATCGTTATGTTTTCCTTTGCATAGCTCTTTCCTTAAGTCTTGAGGAATATAGTTAGTATTTTTTATTGTTATATTTCTCTCTCTCTTGTTCTTTAGGAGTTATTTTCAATAGAAAAATTGATCAATAAAATAAATTGTTTAAGATAAATCTATAAAAATTATTTTACATACAGGATTTCATGATCTTAAAAGTAGAGGCTAAATCACTTGTAATATTTTCTAGATACTGAATTGCACATTTAACACACCTTAGGTTCCATATTAATACATTTATACTATTTTGGAGACATGACACTTTTCATGATTCATACCTTAATGATGTTGGGTTTTTATAATTTTAACTAGCATAGATAATTTTTACTTTAAAAATAAAAGTTTAAAATTAGCTCGGTAGTAGTTACATCAAAAGTATCATAATACCTTTAATTGCTTCCTCTAATTCCTTCTGGCAGATCATAAGATAAATTTCTTTGCAGAATTGTTATGCCTTAGTAAATGTCTCTGGGGTCCGTTTTTTCTAAATGAATCAAAACCCTAAAATTTACTTGTATTGAAAAGTCAGATTTTCAAAAAGGATTTTTTTTGAGGGCTATTTTTTTTAATAAGGATTTTTTTTTAAAATAGTACCATAAACTTCCAAGAAAACAAATAGGTCTGTCTGTCTTTGAGAAGGTGAAACCAAGTTTCTACTTTGATGCTAGGAATTTGAAGCTCAATCTCACATACTTTGAGCACGTAGTCAGGAGAGACTGGTCCTTGGAGAAGGACATCACGCTCAGAAGGGTGAAGGCACAGCGCAGGAGAGAAAGATCCTGGATGAGATGGATTGATACAGTGACGAGGGAGATGGAGGTTGATGTGTCAGAGTAAGTGAGACTGGCTCAGGAGAGGTCAGGGTTCAGAGCTGCTGTACATAAGTTCGCTATGGGTCACAGGTGACTTGATGTATAACAGCAACGACTGGCAAAATATTCTAAAAAATATACTTCTTATTACTTAATTTACTAGAAAGAGTTAGTACCATCATGTATCAGTTGATCAGAATCCTTACAGAAATAATTTTAAAACAGTCAGGAACAAAACCGGAAGCAACAGCAGGTACATGGGAAACACACATGTTTCAGTTTATACTTCCTCATGGTCCTCTTGGATATCCTCTGGAACTGCTTAGAGGACTGAAGAATCTCGTCCCCTAGAAACTCACAGTGCTGAAGCTCAGCGTGCCTTTGGGCCAACAGCTTCATGGATTTATCAGTCACTGTTTCTGTGAGATCATCCACCTGTGACATAGAAATGAAGCCACATGTTGAGAAGCCTTGTCAAAACCAAAGGGGGGCTTGTCTTTCCTGAGAGATGAGTTCAGGGATTGGTAAAGCTTTTGCAAATCCTGAAGTATTCTAATTCAAGTCATAGTAAACAGAGCTTGAAAGCATACATTTACCACCCAGAGGCATAGATGATCTCATTTCTCAAAAGAAGCCGATGTGCCTGCCTTCATTTTCATTGAGTTGGCTTAATATTTATTAGATAGCCAGCATCATCTAGGTGCCCTTAGCCATCCTCCAGCCTCAGAATGCCCCCCTGCTAGTGTTCTTTCCTAATGCTGATCATTAACTTCATCACCCATCATGATGTTGAGCAGGACTGTGTGTTCTGCTAAGGCTATATACCTCTAGTGCTCCTGAAACACAAAAGTAAAAGCCATTGTCCACTACCTGCATTTGAAGCTTTCCTACTGTCAAATCCGATTTTCGGAGCATGTTTTCCATGCTACGTTTCTTTTTTTTTAAAGCTGGAAAGTGTGGTCTCTTTTTAGATGAATATGGAACCTATCAGAAAAATGCAAAAAGACGTTAGATTAGGAAGAGCCTGCAGTATTCTTGTGACGATGCTTTAAAAATTCTCACCCCTGGGATGTTCTCTTATAAATGGAACATTCACCACGCGACAAATTTGGGTTGGAGACTATATTCGTTTTATTCTCCACGCCCCATGTGTCTGCTTTGTGCGCAGAGCTCTCTTTGAAGAGATCTATAGGATGCAGGGAAATGAGATTGTCTGATTCTGAGAGAATATACAGTGTCAGGAAAAAAACAGGTCATTCGTAAGGGGAAGATGAAATTGCTTCTGTAAGCTGCTGAGCACAGTGGAGTGTGGGGCTGTTGTGGACCAGTGCCCCAGAAAGCTCATTATCTAGTCGTTAATTTGGGCTCTGTTCAGCAGGTTTCCTTATTTTCATGGCAGACAAGTCTCCCAATATAAAAAGGAAGCTCTGGGCTCTTTCCACCCCATACCTGATACTTCTCCCACAGCCCCTGCCTTGCTGGTTACAAGTACCTATACTGATAGTGTTGCCATTGGAAATCATTCATAGTTCATAGCCATTGGACAACACACCTATTTTACTCTCATTCGGTTCACTTTTCCTTCCTCTTGTGCTTAATACAAGAGGAAGGAAAAGTGAACCCAGTGAGCAAGAGAGCTATTGGGAGAGCGATACAAAGGAGGATGTGGCATCATCTCTGGGTCTTACCTTTCCCCTAAAGAAGCAGTTTATGAAGTACCACCCCTCAGCCCTGCCAGCTTGTCCTGCCTCAAGTCACCTGTTCCCTAATCCATTTGAAACACAATCCCTCTTCTTTTCCCTCAGAAACTGGTACTCATTTCTGCTAAGTGTTAGTGTTCCTACTAACCACATCTGGTGACTATACATTTCTCTGTGTGTTTGTCAAATTAACTATTCTAAAGTTAAATGCCCAGAAGGGTCAGGTCAGGCAGGACCACCAAAAACCCTGTGAGGGCAGGAGAAGACAGGCCTGCTTACAGGGAGGAAGCCTGTACCTAGTCCCTGTTACTGTTACAGGGAGACGTGGATAGATGTCTTTGAGTTGTGGTGCTAGAGAACAATCTTGAACATACCATGGACTGCCAAGAAAACAAATCAGTGTGTCTTGGAAAGGGTGAAACCAAATCTCTCCTTGGAGGCTAGGATTTTGAAGCTCCTCCTTAACTTACTCTGGGCGCATGGCCAGGAGAGACCGGTCCTTGGAGAAGGACATCATGCATGGAAGAGTGGATGGATGATGCAGAAGAGGAAGAGCCTGGATGAGATAGATTGACACAGTAATGGGCGATGGGGGGGGGGGGGTTGTGTGTCAGAATTAGTGAGTCTGGTTCAGGACAGAGAAGGGTTTAGAGATGCTGTACATAGGATCTCTATGCATCACAGGTGACTCAATGGCACATAATTACGTACTATGACAGGTTTGGAAGCAGGAGTGGCATCCATTTCCTAAACAAAATGCCTCTGGAATCTATGAACTTTGATAAATGTCGGTAGTTGTAGAGAGGCTTCAGGCCTTTTGTTCATAGGGTTGCTATGAGCCGTGCTCGGCTTGAAGGCAATCAACAACAACAACTTTCCAAAATAAAGAGGGTAATCCAGAGTTTTATTTGAAATGTCCTCATTTTTAAATGTGGGTAACTAAAATATCTATTAATTTTTTATTATTATTTGAGTGAAAGGTAACAGAGAAGATTGGTTTTTCATTCAACCATTCACACACATTTTGTTTTATGGTGTCGATTATAATATTCACATTGTTACCACGTCTTCCTAAGTCCTCCCTGTGAAGCTCATTTCCCTCAGTCCTTCTGGCCTCCTTCCTGACTTCTGAACTTGATCTTTAGGCAAACTGTCAAGATCAGCTGTCCTGTTGATCATCTATGGCTGCTTGTTCTAATGAGCGAGTACCTTATCAGCCAGTCACTCATTGCCATGGAGACGGAACTGACTCATAGCTGATCCTCCAGAGAGTTTTTCAGAGGCTATAAATTGCCTGAGAGGAGATGATCCACAGAGCTACTGGAATTCAGACTGCCAGAGGGAGCACCACTTTGTGGTTAACAATGCAATGCTCTACCCATTAGGCCACCCAAGCTCCCGTTTCATCTGATGTCGTTAGGTGCTGTCAAGTCAAGTTCAACTCCTAGCGACCCTATGAACAACAGATCTGGACTCTGTCCTACTTTGTGCCATCCTCACAGTCTCTGGCATAATCCAGCCCACTGCTACAGTGACTGGGTCAAGCCACTTGAAGGTCTTCCTTTTCTTGATTCCTTTTCTTCACCTTTCAACCATTATTTCCTTCTCCAAGGAAGAACCTATCCTAGCAACATGCTCTCAGTATGTGCTTTGCCTCCAAGGAGCACTCTGGCTGCACCTTCTCCAAGACATATCATATCTGTTCTTTGGGCAGTCCATAGGATATTCAGCATTCTTCTCCAACGTCACAGTTCAAAAGCATCAATTCTTCTTCCATCCTTCTTTACTGTCTGGCTCTCAGATGCATAGCAAGTGACTGAAAAGATCATGGTTTGAATTCAGGCGCACCTTAGTCCTCAGACTGACATCATTGCTCCTCAGTAATTTGGAGTGGTCTCTGACTGCAGACTTTCCAAGTGCAATGCATCTCTTGATCTCCTGATTGTGGTACTAAGTGTATTGATAGGCCCGTGCATTTGAATGGAAAGAGAACCACAAGCTTGAGTATAGTTCTAGGCTTGAAGAGTGATTAAAGGTCATGATCTCGGGGGTCCCACCAGTGGCCATAGGCCTGGTCATTTTTATGATTCTTTAGTTTTGTTCCATGTTTTTCTCCTTTTCTGCTCAGAACCTTCTACTCTGATCCATTTTAAAATAAAATGGTTTTCTTTGGTTTTAAGATGTGGACATTGTGGTTCAAATGGTTGATTATCCTTTTAGAATAATTGTAGAAATTGTGTGATAATTCAATTATGTTTTTTAGACTATTCAGAGCCCTTTGCTTAATAAGCCTTCTATGGACTAGAATCAGCCAACTGGCAACCTTTGCTCTTTTGATGAGCAGAAATTCCTAATCTAGCCAGATTTCTGTATCTGTGCCTTGATGTTGTTGCTTTTTTGCAGCCTTAAGTTTTTTTCTGTCCTGAACTTATGAAGATATTCTTAATGTACTCCTCAAAAAATTTTAATATTTTACCTTTCCCATTTAGTTTTGTAATCCAATCAATTAATTTTTATGTATTGTATGAGATAAAGATCAAATAGGGTTTACAAACACACACACACCCCGATGCCCACTTATCTTGGCACCATTTATTCAAACAATTATTTTTAACCCACTGATCGACAATTCGAGATTTATCTTTCCTACACCAATTGACTGCTAGGAGAACAAACAAGTCCATCCTAGAGGTGGTGAAGCCAGGCTGCTCCTTGGAGGCAAGGATTCTGAAGCTTTGTCTGACGTACTTTGGACATACTGTAAGGCAGGAACCGTCTTTGGAGAGGGACATCATGCTTGGGAGGGTGGAGGAAGACCCTCGATGAGATGGATTGATTACGTCACTGTGGTAATGGGGGGAGTAAGTGTATCAGAGACAGTAAGATTGGCACAGGATAGAGCAGGGTTTAGGGCTATTGAACATAGTGTCACTATGAGTCACAGGTGTCTCGATGGCATATAAAAACACCACCACCATCAAGTGACACATTTCAACAAACAGATATTGCCCTGTATGTGCTCACCAGGTTGTGCCAAGAAAACTGGAAGATGACTACTTGGTCAACTGACTGGAAGAGATCCATTTTTATTCCCATTCCAAAAGAAGGTGAACCTGACAGAGTGTGGAAATTATAGAACAATATCATATGCAAGCAAAATACTACTGAAGATTATTTTTTAAAATGACTGGAATAGTACATCAACAGAGAACTACCAGAGATACAGGCTGGATTTAGAAGAGGCTGTGGCACTAGAGACATTATCACCAGTGACATTATCACCAATGTCAGATGGACTTTGGCCAAAAGGAAAGTGTACCAGAGGAATGTCCATCTGTGTTTTATTGACTATACAACATGTGTGGATCACAACAAATTGTGGCTAAAGTTGAGAAGAATGGGAATCCCAGAACACCGGATTGTGCCCATGTGAAAACTACACTCGGACTGGGAAGCAGTCTTCAGAATAGCCAGGAAACACCACGTGGTTCAAAATTGGGAAAGGAATGCGTCAGGGATGCATCATGTCTCCATACCTTTTTGATATTTATGTGGAACAGACCATTCAGGATGCTAGGCTTTATGAGGAGGAATGTGACATCAGCATTGGAGGAAGATTCATCAGCAACCTGAAAATGCATATGACAAAACCTTGCTTACCCAAACTGAGGAGGACATTAAGTACTTGCTGCAGAAAGTCAACGACAGTAGTCTTCAGTTTGGATTGAAGCGCAACATCAAGAAAACAAAGATTCTTGTCATTGAGCTGCACCATAATAGATGGAGAAGAGATTGAGGTTGTTAACAATTTCAGCTTGCTCTGATCCACAATCAACACTCTTGGCACCAGCAGTCAGGAAATCAAAAGACAAATTGCATTGGGTAAGTCTGCTGTGAGGGACTGCTCAAAATCCTAAAGAGTAATGATGTCAGTCTAGAGACTAAGGTGCACCAGATGTAGGCCATGGTCTTTGCAATTACTTGCTGTGCATCAGAGAGCTGGACAATGACCAAGGATGGCAGAAGAAGAATTGATGTCTTTGAGTTGTAATGCTGGAGAAGAGTATTAACCATATCATGACAAACGAGAACAAATAGGTCTGGCTTGGAGAGCGTGAGACCAAGTTTCCCATTGGAGGCTAGGATTTTGAAGTTCTATCACGCATACTTTTGAACACATAGCCAGGATGGATTAGTCCTTGGAGAAGGACATCATATTTGCAGGGGTGGAGGGATAGGATAGCGCAGGGGAGGAACACCAGATGAGCTGGATTGACACAGTAATTGGGGTAATAAGGGTAGATGTGTAAGTCAGTGAAGCTGGCTCAGAATAGGGGAAAATTTAAAGCTAATATAAATAGGGTCTCTATGAGTCATAGGTGACCTTATGACACATAACAACAATAACAAAGTTATTATAACGTTAGTTCCACAGAAGTTTTATCATGTCCATTGTATTTCTCTTAGCTCCTAACCCTAAAACTTTCCTGGAGACACAAAATAGGGAGCCACAATAAAATCTTGCATAAAGGAGGGAGCTCTGGTGGCCTAGTGGTATAAAGCTGTGCTGCAATCCCCAAGGCACGAGGTTCCAATCCATCCAGCTTCTCCATGGGAGGATGGACAATCTCCTCCCATTTCATTAACTTCCTCTGAAAACCCACCTCAGGGTCAACTATGGATCAGTTCTGACTCGACAGCACATAACAACAACATATAAAGAAAAAAATTGAAAATGAATATTGGTACACTCTAAAAGTGATGCTCTAAACAGTCCTTTTCAATACAACAGCTGTGAGGGTGGGGCTATCTTAGATCTATGCTGTCCAATATCATAGACATGAGGTGACACGTAGGAAACTCTGGTGGTGTAATTCATAGAGTTATGCTGCTGACCGAGAGGCTATGCTTCTCTGCTGGTTAGAAACCACCAGCCACTCCACAAGAGAAATATGGAAAACCTACCCTTGTTCAATTTACATGCTGAGAAACACACGGAGGTTTTGTGGAGAAACACAAAACAACATTATGAGTCAGGACCAACTCGACAGTCTGTCCAATGTAATTAGTGAACACTTGGGATGTAGCTAATTTTCCTGGGGAATATGTTTTTTAGTTGGTGAGTATCAGTTATCATTGAGTTGGAATCAATCCCTTGCAGACCCTCCAGTGGGTTTTCAGAGGCAGTTAATCTCATAGGAGGAGAATGCCCATTTCTCTCCCATAAAACAGCTTGTGGATCTAAAGCGTGTACTTTTGTGCTGGCACTAAGGCACTAGAGCTCCGTCCTGAGGAATTAACTTTTTTAAAGTACAGTTTTAATTAATAGTCACTCATGACTTTTGGCTACCACAGAGCACAGTCCAGTATTTAGCACAACTGGACACCTAGAATTGTAGGGTTAAGTGTTCCTAGGGTGGAAGCCAAAGCCTACCATTCATTTGGGGAAAATCACTTCATTTACCAGTGGCACTCTAAAATAAGGATATCAGGGGAGCTCTGGCAGCCTTGTGGCAAGAAGCTGTGCTAAAATCCCTAAGGCATGTGGTTTGAATCCGGGGCAATATCCTCTTGTGCTAGTTGGATCTGACCTGATGACACACAATGGGTGTGTGTGTGTGGGGGGGGGGGAAATAAAAGAAAAGAAATGAATTTTAAGAAATGGATAGTGTTGCTACCTATCAAGGCTATTCATCAGGATTACCAAGGCTATTAATAAGGATTATCTGAGTTGCTATTTTTAAAACATTTAGGTTAGGACCAGGAATATATAAACTTAGAGTAAATGTTATATTTACAGAATGATAATAAAGTAGTTCAAGATTTCAGGATTTTATTTTAAAATGGAATCTGGGTAGTTGCCTCCACAGAATTTGTGACAGGTAAAGTCAAGACTGACCAGCATCTAGAGGCAATGAAGGGCTTCGGGTTGCTGGGAAAGTGGAGTGAAAAGAGCCTGGTAATTTGGGAAAGCAACAAAGGAGGTGCAAGCTTTGAGAACCAGGAAAGTGAGATGGTAGAGAGTGGAGATGGCCAGGACACCAACCATATCACTGTAGGATGGAAATTCTGCTTTGTAAGGGGCAAGAACTCAAACAGACCTGGGAGAACTGGTTCTGATCCAGACACATCAGTTCAAGTTCCTGCCTTCATAGGTTTGAGAGCAGCTTTGAGGTGTTTCTGTTTGATACAGACTCAGCCTAAAGATAGTACCTGTTACTACCAAGCTTGTAATTCTCACCAAAGTGCCTGCTGGGCCCAGTCCCATTGCTCATCCCTGGGACACTCCTAGCTTTCTGTTTTCAAGTTCTTGCCGCAGGAACCTCCACGTGCCTACCTTTCCCCAGAGTATTAACACCATTGAGTGGCATTAGTGCCGTTAAACTTCAATGTGAACTTGCCTGGGTCCAGGCCCTCTCCCAGCTTCCAGAGGTTTCCAGAGACTTCCAGAGGCTTCCAGTGAGTCCTCACAATTCAGCTTTATTCATCTTTCTGGGGTCCCATCTATCCCTCAACCCTAACTATCATGGGGTGCAGGGTTTTAAGATTACAAGTGGTGCTCCAGTAGAGAGGATTCTACCTACATGGGGGGGGGAAAGCCCCACAAAACCCCAAAATGTCTGGGTAATTTAAACTCGAATTTGCACACTTACAGAGAAGCAAAACTTCGGTATGGAGAATTCTGGACTGCTCTCCATGTGGTTATTTAAATTTTTTTAAAAATGAAGACCTCATTTCCTCAGCAATGTTGCCCACATTCCACTCTCAATAGCCATACATGGCTGAATCTCTCACTGGAAAGTGTATACGTGTATCTTTGTAGAAAAATTTACAGACTGTCACTGGCCTAGTGAGTTCTTATCCATGCAACATGGATTTTGTTGTTAGATGCCATCACATAGGTTCCAATTCATGGTGACTCGATATATATACACAGGAAAAAATGCTGCCTTAGTCCTGCCCCTGCTCTATGATAACAGTTTGAGAACTAAGGTGCTCCTAATTCAGGCCATGGTCTTTTCAATAATTTGCTATACATCTGGGAGCTGGACAATGAAGAAGGATGGCAGAGGAAGAATTGATGTCTTTGAGCTGTGGTGTTGGAGAAGCACACTGACCCATGGATTGCAAAAAGACCAAACGGATATGTCTTGAAGAAGATACAGCCAGAGTGTTCGCTGGAGGCAAAGAAGACAAAGCATTGTCTCATTTATTTTGGATATGTTGCTAGGAGAGGCTGTTCCCTGGAAAGGGATACCGTGCTTGAAAAGGTGGAGGGACAGCAAAAGAGAGGAAGATTCTCTAGCTGGACTGATACAGAGACTGTAGCAATGGGCCCAAATGTGTCAGAGGTGTTGATGGCAGAGGATAGGTCGGGGTTCAGATCTGTTGTTCATAGGGCTGCTGTGAATCTTATTTGGCTTAAAGGCACCTAACGACAAGTTCTGCCTCAAGCCTACAACCACCACTGCATTTGAGCCCCCTGTGGCAGCCATTGTGCCAACCCACCCCACTCAAGGGCTTGCTCGTTGTCGCTGGCTCTCTTGTTTATCAAGAACGGTATCCTTCTCCAAGGACATAGTGTGCATGAATAGGCTACGTTGCTAATCCACTAACTTGACAGTCTAATAATTGTTCCCCAAATGTTGGAGCCAGACTAGTGCTCACTGGAGTGGAATCTGACCTGGAAAGTGTGGTTCCACACCCTCATTGCTGGAGAAGTGAACGAAGCAGCAGCTTTAAAGGATTTATTATGAGTGACTTTGCAGGTGAAAGAACTTGATTTCCATGAAATCTCTAAGGATTCTGGAGCTCCAATAGTACAAAGACTAAGCATTTGCTTGCTAACTGAAAGGTCAGTAGTTCAGTCCCTCCCAGTGGCTAGACTGGAGAAGGAGCAGACAATCAATCTTGCATTTGAAAAAAAAATGAAACCTAGGAAATCCAGTGGGGTAGTCCCACTTTGTCACAAGGGGTCATCATGACTCAAAATCATTATGAGTCACAATGACTCCAAGTCACGTAGTTCAAAGCTACTATCTGCTCTGTGGGAGAAAGATGGGCAATCTCCTCCTGTACAATTTACTGACTCAAAAACATGCTAGGGAATCAGCTATGAGTCGCTTCCGACTTGGTGGTTCATACACAACAAAGTTAACTCTTTAGAGACAGGCTTACTAGAAGGGTTTTACCTTTTGCAGCCCTGAAGGAAGGGAGGTTACAGATAACCTTCTGGTGGTTCTCCTGGCCCGGAGCACTGTATTACCATGGCTTATCTCTTCTGTTTCTGCTTCCACCACGTCAACTTGGATAGTTGCTTAGAGAAAGAGGAGAGAAAATGAAAAAACCTGTTAAAGATCACAGTTCTTCATATTAGAAAACACTCTGGGGGAGCTCTGGTGGCCTAGTAGTAAGGAGCTGCAACTACAATCCCAGAGGCGCACGGTTCAAATCCACCAGATGCTCTGCTCGGAAAGGAAGGACAATCTCCTCCTATACCAGTAAGATCAGATTTGATGGTACACTCACGTAAAAAAAAAAAAAAAAAAAAAGAAAACACTCTGAATAAACAGTTACCACATACCACTTCAATCACTGTTTTCTTTGGGGTCAAATATAATTAATATATTTGTTTTTCATAATGTTAGACTTTTGCCTGCAAACATTTCCCCCATTTTAAAAATTATTATTATTACCTACAACCAGGAGAAGATAACGTAGATGAATGGGATCTTCTAAGACTCAAATCCCTATGCACATCCAAAAACTTCTCCAACAGGGTAAAAAGGGAGGCCACT
>NW_006399882.1:3896389-3901197 GCF_000299155.1 Elephantulus edwardii | reverse complement strand
ATTTAATAAAATAAAAAAAAAGAAGAAGAAAAAAAAAAAAAGAAGTCCTGCTCCCAGGAGGCCCACTGTCACGTTTTCGGAAGTAGACAGCCATATCTTTCTCCTGCAGAGCTGCTGGAGAGTTCAAACCGCTAACATTTTGGTTAGCAGCTGAATGCTTTGACCGCAGCATCACCAGGGCGGCCCAACTTTTGTCTTGTAATGCTTTTTTTACCTTTCACCACTGTTGTTGTTAATTGCCGTCAAGTCAAGCATGACTCACAGCGACCCTATGTCCCTGAAAATGGAAGGCCATCTGCTATTGAAGCGAAGTTTGAACATTCTCCTTTGAACATTCTCCTGCCAGTTGGCTCTCCAGGTTCAGTTGTTCACATAGCTTTCGATCCATAAACTACATGAACTCTACCCGTCTTTATTTTTTCTGTACATCAACTTAGATTTCAACTCATTAAACATGTTTATAAAGGAAGCTCATAACTCTTTTTCTTTGCTCTCTGGCAGTTCAGTTTTGACTCATAGCTGACCCTTTAGTGGGTTTCAGGTGAATTGCCCAGAAAGACTGCCCGTCTTTCCTAATGATGATGGATTTGACCCACCAGAGAAATGAGGTTTTTTGGGGTTAGCAGCACAATACCCTACTAGAGCTCTCTGAGATCATCAATATACATAAAAGCCAATAATTAATTTACTTGAGAATGTTGGAGACCATGAGGATAGGGCAGGATAGGTCTGGATTCTGATTTGCTAGCTCTGAGTAGCAGTTGGCTTGATGACATAAAATAATGACAACGTCACAGGTCAGCATTGACATCAATATAGGAAAAGCAAAACCACGTTGCTGCCTATAGGAGGCACTAAACTTGAAGTTTCATGTCTTTTGTTTAAATGAAAAAGGGTATGGACACTAAAGAACACATTTTACTTAGTCGAAAGGATTGCCAGGACATGGAAGGAAAAAAGGTGTCTGTGATTTGTGGTGTCTTTCACTGCTACTATGTGTAATCATCTTGTGCTTCTTCAGCTTCTGAACAGGAACTTCAATAAGTTCAACAGCCTACTTGACATTTCTCTCTGACTGTGACCTCAAAGCAGCAAGTTCAACTAGAATTTACAATTTCCTTTCCAAACCAATTCCATTGTTTCTAATCTCAACATAAAACAAAACAAAACAAAACAAAACAAAACAACCCACAACAAAACCCAAACCAAACCAACCAAGCCCAAAATCCTCACCACTGGGCCAATAGGCAGCATCATGATTGGTGGAGAAAAGAATGGAATTGTCAACAATTTCATCTTACTTGGATTCACAATCAAGATCCTTGGTACCAACAAGTCAAGAAATCCAAAGATGTGTTGTCGTGGGAAAAACTGCTGTCAAGGACCTCTTCAAGGTGCTCAGGAGCAGTGCTGTCAGTTTTGAAACTAAGGTGTGCCTAATTCAAGCCATGATCTTTTCAATTACTTGTTATGCTGAAAGTTGGACAAAAAGGATGACAGAAGAAGAATTATGCCTTTGAGTTTGGTGCTGAGAAGAGCATTGAATATCCTATGGATTGCCAGAAGAGCAAGCAAATGGCTTGGAGAAATCACAACCAGGATGCTCCTTAGAGACAAGGATGGTGGTAATAGAGTGACCATCTTGTTAGGAGGCAAGCCTTGGACAGGAACATGCTTGGAAAGGTGGAAGGTCAGTGAAAGGTCAGTGAAAGAAAGGAAGACCTTCAACAAGACGGAGGACACTGTGACTGTGACTATGGACTCGAGTATATCAGAGATGATGATGATGGCACAGGGCGGGACAGAGTTCAGATCTATTATTCATCAGGTCACTATGAACCGTACTTGACTTGATGGTCCCCAACAACAACAGTCTCGCTGAATGATGGCTGCACCTTTAACTCAGTTACTCAACATAGAGACCAAAACTTAGTCTCGACATCCCCTCCTTTCCTTTTACTGCGTAGCTCTACCCCAAGTCTTTTAACTTCTGCCTAATGATTTTTCTTCCTTTCATTCCCCAAAAGTCAAGATTCCACAACTGACACAAGTTAATGTCTTCCCTTGCCCCTTTATTGTTCTTCCTACATCTACTCTTCTTGTGGTTGCCTGGTAGTAGCATTATGTCCAGTTTTTACTCCCAATGAATGATTCACATGACAGAGTAAAACTACTCCAGGTTTTCCTGGACTTTAATGTCTGCGTCTTTCTCCCCAGGTGCAGCTGGATGGCTTCAAACCTTCGACTTTCCAGTTAACAGTTAAGTATCTCACTTTGTGCACCACCAGAGCTCCTCATGTCTTCTCTTGTCTTCCTCCAATCCAGCCTCTACTCTCCAACCAGAGGTAAAAACTCTTAGCACGGCCTGCACCACTCTGGTCGCCCAGTCTGTCCTCATCACCAGTCTATCTCTAGATTTGTCTGCTCTGGTTCTGCTGGGTTACTTCTATTTTGTAATTCTGCCCTGTGCTTTCTTAATATGGTCACTTTGAGTTTATGCTTCCTTCTTCCCAGGAAAGAGTTGTTTTGATCCTTTGTTTACTTAACTCTTAATCACCTGGCAGATCTCAATGTAATTGTCCCTTACTCAATGGCCTGTAGCATCTTGTCTTTACCTTTGCATCAGATAGAATTATTTGTGACATTTGAATGCCCCGTATATTCTACTTCCACGAGGGCAGGAACCATATTAGTTCTGTTTCCTACCGTATCCTGACTAAAATGATAGGCCTAAAAGATAAAAACCAAACCCACTGCTGTAAAGTCAGTTCTCACAGTGACCTTCCGCCGAGTTTCTGAGAGATTGTAAATCTTTATGGGAGGAGACTACCTAGCTTTCTCTCAAGGATTTGAACCACTGACATAATAAATCATACATATATGCTACTAGAGTTCCCTGACATCAAATTCTCACGTTCACATTTCCTTCAAGTCAGAACTGACCCATTACTTACCCTCTATTGTATTTTAAAGGCTGTAAATCTCACAGGAGAGATTGTTCATCTTTCTCTCATAGATTTGAACTGTCAAAGAGGCATGGCCTTTGAGTTAACAGTGCAACTCCTTACAGAACACCAGAATTCTCTGACTATAAAATTAGTGCTTAGCAAATACTTGTTACATTGGAAAAGGAAGTATTAATGGAGGCAACAGGAAAGAACAATTGTGGTGCGATCACAGAAAAGTCAGAGTAGTAATGTTTGGGCTCTACAATTGGCTTATTTTCAAGAGAAACCTTAGAGCCTTTTGTCTTTTGGACTAAGAGGAAAATACCACACAGGTTAAGATGAGGAGTTCTGTCCTCTATTTCCTGTTGGACTGTTCTAGCTCCAGCTACACCATCAGAGAAGCGTGTCCTCTTCGCTCATTCTTTCTCCCCTCCCCCCTTCATTATTTCTAATAGAAATAGGCCAATCCATACCAGGTAATTGCTAGGTGCTTGAATGCTTGTTTTAGTGAGAGTTTGTTTGAAAGGACAATCAGCCAGCTGGTGACCTTTGGGGTGCTTTTTTAAAAAAGCACCAACCAGGTTTGCAGCTTGATCTCTGAGTTCGTTGAGGGGCTAGGTGTGTCCACATGCACTACGAAGGCTAGATGTGCTCCTGGCGTCCTGCTGTAAAGGACCTTAAAATGCTACAGACAAGAAAGCAAACGGTGGTGGTATTGCAAATCATAACTCACAGGACCCAAAAGAATAGGGTTCCTACGTTACAAAAAAAAAGCTTAGCAGCTCAAAGATCGAGTCTTCCATAAAGTGCATTAGGAGGGAAAGAAATGAAATATTTTGTAATTTACTAATCATAAAATATGTTTCATCCTCACCAGACCCTCCACTGCAGAGGAGTGACCAATAAAAGACTGTATTGCTAACTTTAGGCACCTCTGGTGGCCTAGTGGTAGAAGCTGCATTGCAATCCCAAAGGCCCGTGGTTCCAATCTAGCAGTTGTTCCACCAGAGGAGGATGAGTACCCTCCTTCCACGTGATTATTGCCTCTGAAAAACCTCTGGAGGGTCAGATACGTGGTGTTCCAACTCAATGGCACACAGCAAGAACAGGCAATGCACTAACTTTAGAGATAATACAGAGCAAAACATTCCTATATAGGTTTGATTTATAATTTATTATATTATGACTTATAGACTCAAAATTTCTTATTTCCTTTTTTTTTCTTCTTTTTTCTTACAAACCCTTGTGTCGAGGGCTGACTTTCAATAGATTGCAGCGAGGTAGCTGCTCTGAGACTAAAAATTAAAACCTAAAGCAATCAAGCTAGAAAACAGTGCTCATATATACAACTGACGCATAAGCTGACCCTTCATGGGCTTCTGGGACTGTAAATTGCACAGGAGGAGATTACTCATCTTTTTTCCTCAGAACTGCTGGTGGATTCAACCACCAGAGAGGTGTGGCCTTTTGGTGAGTAGCCTTATTTCTAATGAATCATACCTTATGATTTACCTTATGATTATATATATCATATATTAACAATTAGTAATTAATTATTGATTATATAGAATATGTTCACATATATTTATTCATGTGTATATATAGATGTATAGGGAGCTCTGGCAGCCTAGAGGTAAGAAGTTGTACTGTCAAAACAAAGGCACATGGTTCAAATCCACCAGCTCCTCCATAAGAGATAAATGATGAATCAATTCTTGTGTAATTTACTGCTTCTGAACACCCACCAGAGAGTCAGCTATGAGTCGGTTCCAACTCCATGGTTGTTGTTGTTGTTGTTATGTGCCGTCGAGTTGTTTGTGACTCATAGAGACCCCTATGCACAACAGCCCTAAACCCTGC
>NW_006399882.1:3894461-3895684 GCF_000299155.1 Elephantulus edwardii | reverse complement strand
CTGATGCCACAATTCTCCTCATAGAGCCCAGCCTCTCGGATAATCTGCTCTGCATACATGTTGAAAAGGTATGGAGACAGGATCCATCCCTGGCGTACACCCTTCCTAAATTTGAACCATGCATTGTTACCCTGCTCTGTTCTGACTACTGCCTCTTGATCCAAGTATAGGTTTCGCATTAACACAATTCAATGTTCTGGGATTCCCATTCTTCTCAGAGTCAGCCACAGTTTGTTATGATCCACACCGCCAAATGCCTTTGCATAATCAATGAAACACAGATAGACATTCTTCTGGTATCCTTGCTTTCAGCCAAGATCCATCTAACATCAGCAACAATATCCATAGTACCACGACCCCTTCTAAACCCAGGCTGGACTACCGGCAATTCTCTGCTGATGTGCTGTTCTAATAGTTTTTGGATAATCTTCAGTAGAATCTTGCTTGCATGTGAAATTAATGACACCGTTCTGTAGTTTCCACACTCAGTTGGGTCACCCTTCTCTGGAATGGGACATAACTCCATGGTACATAACAACAATAATATATAGATATATATCTGTATATATTTGGAAGCAGGAGTGGCATCCACTTCCTAAATAACATGCCTCTGGAAGCTCTGTGAACTTTGATAAATATTGATAGTTGTAGAGGGGTTTCAGGTCTTTTGTTCATAGGGTCACTATGAGTCATGCTCAACTTGAAGGCAATCAACAACAAGAACATCTATTTATATACTGTTGTTGTTGTTATGTGTTGTTGAGTCGCCTGTGACTCATAGTGACCCTATGTCCAACAGCCCTAAACTCTGCCCTCTCCTCTGCCAATCTCACAATCTCCAACACACCTGCTCCCATTACCCCAGGTACAGAATCAATCCATCTCATTGAGGGTCTTCCTCTCCTGCGCTGCCCTCCACCCTCCCATGCATGATGTCCCTCTCCAAGGACTGGTCCCTCCTTGCAACATGTCCAAAGTATGTCAGATGAAACTTCAGAATTTTTGCCTCCAAGGAGCAGCCCGGCTTCACCCTCTCCAGGACAAACCTGTTTGTTCTCCTAGCAGTCCATGGTATATTAAATACTCTTCTCCAACACCACAGTTCAAAGGCATCAATTCTCCTTCTATAATCCCTAGTCATTGTCCAGCTCTCTGATGCATAGCAAGTGATTGCAAAGACCATGGCCTGTATCAGGGGCACCTTAGTCTCCAGAATGACATAT
>NW_006399882.1:3875162-3894171 GCF_000299155.1 Elephantulus edwardii | reverse complement strand
TTAGATTATAGTATATAAAAGCTCTTTTACATACATATATAAATAAGAGTATATAAAAGCTCTTAGATGCTGCTCAGAAGTTAGTGGTTTCAACCTTCCAGCTGCTCCCTAACAGAAAGACACGGAATCATGTCTCCCTAAAGATCCCAGCCTTGTGGACCCTATGGAGCATTCTTCTCTGTGCTTGCAGGGTCATGATGAGTTCTAACGCTTCTATAGAATGAGCTTCCCCATTGCTATCTAGTGGATTCTGACTCTAGGTGCCCCTCTATTGTTCTGAGGCTGTAAATCTTATGGGAGGAGACTGCCCACATTTCTCCCATGATATAGTTAATGGGTTGAAAATATGGACCTTCAGGGTCACTACTCAGTGCTTATCCCACTATGCCACTAGGACCCCATAATGATAAATAAACTTGGATTACCATTCTGTGAAAGCTTCCTCATTCTTGGTTTGGTAAATAACCCGGGTGAGGGAAGCTCCTTGACAATCTTAGGGAGAAGACTCTGTGAGTTTGAAAGGGGGATTCCCTTGTGGTTCGTGGAGCCCTCTCCAGTGGTACTGGCTGACCTGCTTCTGGCCTTGAATGACAGCATCTTCCCGAAAGCAGTCTTCATGGTCTTGAGCACATTTTTGTTCTTGTTTTGCTGGCTTTGGTGATATTCCATGTCACTGTCACTTGATGGTTCCTCTTTGGGAACTAGTACATTTTGTTTTACCAAGTTGGTGGACACAGCTCTATGCCATCTAAAGGAAACAAAAAGAAATCGCATCAAGAGGATTGAAAAGTAAAAAAAAAAAAAAAAAAATTAAAGAAAGTGAAAAACAAACCAAAAAAGTTAAGTAGTTAAAACCCAAACTTCAAATGTTGGCAAATTATATCATTCTGAAAACAGAAACAAAAGATCAAGAAGCATGCATGTCACAGGAAAACGAAGCCAAAGCTATGATTTGGTTTTTGACATGGAATTACAGTACGTACAATTGTTGTTGTTGTTGTTAAGTGCCATTGATGACTCATAGCGACCCTATGAATGGAAGTCCTCAACACTTATGTGACTTTCATCCTCTCTCCAGGTTCATAGGGTTTCTGGAGGCAAGCTATTATGGAAGTGGATGCCACCCCTGCTTCCAAGTTTGTTTTAATTGGGGATCTCCACCAAACACTGTCTGCAATGAGTAACCATTAATGCATTAATCAGCACAGTGTCAAAAGAGTTAGGATGTATTGTTACTTTTGTTTTAAAGATGAATAAACCAAGGCATAAACTGCAAGGCAAACTCACTGCCCTCCAGTTGTTTCTGACTCATCGGGACCCTCTGACGGGTTTCCAAGGCTCTAAGTCTTTATATGAAGGGATTTCATAATTTTTCTCCTGTAGAGTGGTTGGTAGATTCCATTAACAATCCAATACACAATGTGTGATGCTGTCAAGGCTCCTTAGAAGAAGTTGTTGTTGTTGTTGTTGTTGTTATTGTTATGTGCTGCCTTGTTGCCTGCGACTCACAGTGACCCTATGTACAGCAGGTCTGAACCCTGTCTTGTCTTGAATCAGTCTCATAACTTCAGCAGATGTACCCCTCATTGCCCCAGTCACTGTATCAATCCATCTGATCTGGGGTCTCCCTCTCTCTGCCCGTTCACCCTTCCAAGCATGGTGCCTTTCTCCAAGGACTGGTTCCTTCTTGCTCCATACCCAAAGTATGAGAGATGGAGCTTCAAAATCCCAGCCTCCAAGGAGAAACTTGGTTTCACCCTCTACAAGACAGATATATTTGTTTTCTTGGCAGTCCATGGTATGTACAAGACTCTTTTCCAGCACCACAATTTGAAGGCTTAGATTCTTCTTCTGTCATCCTTAGTCATTGTCCAGCTCTCTGATGCATAGCAAGTAATTGAGAAGACCATGGCCTGGATTAGGTACAATTTAGTCTCTACGCTGACATCGTTGCTTTTCAGTAGTCTGGAGAAGTCCCTGATGGCAGATTTTTCTCAGTGCAATTTGTCTTTTGATTTCCTGACTGCTGGTGTTAAGAGCCTTGATTATGGAGCTGAGCAAGATGTAATTGTTAAGAACCTCATTCTCCTGCATTTATTATGATGCTGCCAATTGGCTGAGTGGTGAGAACCATGCTTGCTGAAACTGAGAAGGACCTGAAGTGCTTGCTTCAAAAGGTCAAGAAATATAGTCTTCAATAAGGACTGAAGAAGCTCAATATCAAGAAAACAAAGATTCTCACCACTAGGCCAAATCACAGCATCATTATGGATAGTAAAGAGATTAAGCTTGTTAATATTTTATTTTGCTTGGCTCCACAATCAATGCTCTTGGTACCAGCAGCCAGGAAATCAAGAGATGAATTTCATTGGGAAAGTCAGCTGTCAGGGACCTCTCCAGAGTATTGAAGAGCAATGACATCAGTCTGGAGATTAAAGTGCACCTGATACAGGCCATAGTCTTTGCAGTAGTTTGCTATGCATCAGAGAGCTGGACAATGACTTGGGATGATAGGAAGAAAATTGATGCCTTTGAGAGTGTTGAATATACCATGGTCTGCTAAAAGAACAAACAAGTTCATCCGAGAGAGGGTGAAACCATGCTGCTCTTTGGAGGCAAAGATTCTGAAGCTTTGTCTGACCTGCTTTTGACATGTTACAAGGAGGGACCAGTCCTTGGAGAGGGTGGAGGGACAGTGCAAGAGATGAAGACCCTCGACGAGATGGATTGATTCAGTCACTGCGGTAATGGGGGTAGGTGTGTCAGAGACACTAAGGTTGGTACAAGATATAGCAGGGTTTAGAGCTGTTGAACATAGGGTTGCTATGAGTCACAAGTGACTTGATGGCACATAACAACAACATCCCCCAGTGGGAGAATGATCTCTAGAGAGCTACCTTAACTGGACACGTGGTCTCACAAATTATCAATAGCTACAGGACCAATACAAGAGAGGACTTTCCACTCTGTGTTTGTGTGTGTGTGTGTGTGTGTGTGTGTGTGTGTGTGTGTGTGTGTGTGTGTGTGTGTGTGTGTGAGAGAGAGAGAGAGAGAGAGAGAGAGAGAGATATGCCAACACCCAGAGCAGCAGCGTGACTGGGTTAACTTATGCCAAGTCTGCTGGAGGATGAGAAGTTGTCTGGACTGAGAAATTGTATACAGTGTATTAAGCATTTAGCTGTATCCAGTCTGGCCCATTGCTCATCAGTTTCTACAAAACTGGTCTGCAGTCACATGAATCTTTCCCTGGTGTGTGTGAGTCTGGAGGACCTCCTTTGAATCACTGAATCCAAGGGCCTTAGAGGATTTGGGGAACTGAGCCAGGGAAGGAGCTGCTAATTTTAGAAATCATGGACTTAAACAGCTGGTTAAACTTTTGGGACTATATTGACCTGACAATTCTTATAGTTTGTATCATAGCAGAATGAATAGTAAAAACAATATACTAAGTCTAGAAGTGCCCCTGAAACCTGTCTAACATCACAGCAACATAAAAGTCCGACTGATAGAACACTGGTGACCAGACATGAGGTGCATTGACTAGGAATCAAACCCAGGTCTCCTGCAAGGAAGGTGAGAACAACTTGGAGGATGTGTTCTTGTTTGGTTGTTTTATTTTATTTATTTATTTTTTTTGTGTGTGTGTGTGTGTTCCTGGGCTGATACTGACTCACAGTGAGCCCATCGGATAGGATGGAACCAAATGTCCCATGTGGTTGTCTGGAGCAAAGGGAGCTCTGGTGAGGCAACGGTTAAATGCTTGGATGCTAAATGAAAGATTAGTAGTTTAAATTCAGTAATGCAGAAAAGGGGACAGCTGGCTTTCATAAATATTGCAGCCTCAGAACCCCTGCACAGCAGTTCTTGTCTGTTTTATAGAATTGCTTATGGATATGGTTTGGTTTCATCTTTAAGGGAGCAAATTGTTAAGTTTTTCTTTGCAGAGCTGCTTGGTCAGTTGAACTGCCAAGCTTTCATTTAGCATCCCAATGTTTAACCATTGTGTCACCAGCACTCCTTTGAAGGCATGCTAGACATATCTAACTACATAATGATGTAGTTGTGAATGGTTATTACAGCATTTTTCCAGTAGATGGTGGTGAAGTATCCTGAGGAAAAACCACTATCTCCTAATTTTCCTACAGAGAAATTATGGTCTAGGATTTACCCACCATAGATCCCTCTCTGGATTTTTAAAATTTTTTTTTAAATTTTATTATTTTGTGTGTGTGTACCGTCAAATCAGATCTGACTGGTACAGGAGGAGATTGCCCCTCCTTCTCCAGCAGAGCATTTGCCCTCTCTGGATTTTTAAAAGATGTCATTGATTCCTACCACCATATATATGTACAGAGAGAGAGAGAAAGAGCGAGAGAAGCAAGCATGTGTGCAAGAGAGCGAGCGAGCGAGCATGCACACCATTTCAGGACATACAAGAACCTTGAAGTTAATCTATGCATGTCCTGTATTAAAAGCCCAGCTCTAATCATTCTTGAAGTTTCTGTGTTCACTCCCCACCTTCACCCTCAGTGTATTTACAATGTAATTATGGAGCTCAGGACCAGAACTGCTGTCATTTCTGTTATGAAAAGGACACTTCTTTTATAATGTTTTAAAATATCTTGGCTGTGACTTTATTTGGGTGTATTACTTTTACACGAAATTCTTATTTCTTATCGGAAGTGGAAATCCCTGCAAAATTATGCTTCATTTTGTCTGTGCAGGATAGTAAGTTTGGTCTTTAATGTACTTCAAAAAACCTCATTGCCTTTAATGTGGAACCAACTCATAGCTGACCCTTCTGTTATTTGAGGCTGTAAATCCCACAGGAAGGAATTGCTCATCTTTCTCCCATAGAGTTTATTTTTGAGTTAACAGTGTAACTCTCACAGGCTAGGAATCCAGGGCTCCCAGGCTTCACAGAAAAACTTCATTTCTGGCACTTTGGAGGATTATAACTCATGTCCATCAAAAAGGACCTGGTAAGACAGAGTCCAGAGAAATTGGGAAAGAAGTAGCCACATTGACTATCCAAATTAAAACATACTGTTCATGGTTGGAAGGTTTCACACCTGTGTTTGTCGTTTTGCTGTTGACAAGAAGTATTAGTTGTAAGATAGTGTTTTAATAGTTAATGATAGAAAGTTTATTAAAGAGACAGAGGAAAGTTTATTGAGAGAGCAGAGAGGCCTCAGAAAGTGTGGACCTATCTCAGGAGCCCACACTTCATTGATACAATAACTGGGTTAATGAGAGTAGGTGCGTCAGAGACCGGGAGATTGGCTCAGGATAGAGCAGAGTTCAGAGCTATTGTGTATAGGGTGCTATGACTCTTAAGCTGACTCGACAATATATGACAACATCATCTCAGGAGCAGAGAGGTGAGACTGGGCCCCTAAGATAGGTTTTCCCCCCTCAACATTATTTTTATCTTATATTGGTTTCCATATAAAATTCATATACATTGTATATCATTCAGGTACATTGTATTTCACATATTGCTACATTCACATTGTATTTCAAACAATTTCTTATGTTCATTGTGTTTTATAAAATAAATCACCATTTATCTATGGCTAATATTACCCTATCTTTTCAGATGCCCATTGGATCTTTCCTAATTCCTTCACCAAACCCTCTCCACTTACTAAACTCTATAATTCTAGTGATTTTTCTCCATTCCCTACACTCTGTGCCCCAGCTCTCTTCTCTTTTGGACTTTTATCCACATCTTATTGGTTATTCTTCTATTTTTACATTTGTAAGCCTCTGTTCATAGAAGCATTATTCACAATAGTGATAAAATGGTAACATCCCAAATATCCATCAACAAATTAATGGACTGAGAAAAATTACTGTACATTCACATAATGGAATGCTATGCAGCACTAAGAAGCAATGATTTTTGTAAAAGATTATATAAAATAGGATAGGCGAAAGAGCATTAAGTTGAGTGAAATAATTAAATCACATAAGGACAAATACTGTATGAGACCATAAGATAGGTTTGGGATTTTCCCCCATAAGATTGTCTTAATATTACATTAAAGAAAGTGGGATTAAATAAGAGAGAGTTAGTACATGTTTCAGCACCCAAACTTGCTGGGGAAAAGATAGCTCTCATCATGGACTTATTTTGAAGCAAGTATGGCAGAATTTTAAAAGTAAGACTATAGGTTTGGGATAATCGGGATGGGAGTGTCGGAGACAGTGCGATTGGCACAGGACAGAGCAGAGTTAAGGCTGTTGTACCTAGGGTCGCTATGAGTTGCAAGTGACTCGATGGCACATAACAACAACAACACATGGGTTTGGGACAAGGTGTGCATTTTAGTCTCAATATATCATATTAAAATTCAGTTTCAGGTAGAATGGAAAAGAACTTCCCCTATAACAAGCTAAGATATAGCTGATTATGCAATGATGTCTGTATTGTTGCACCTGGTTTCCTAATCAAAAGTGAAATACTTTCTTCCCACTCTCTGCCTCTGGTTCAAGCCACACAAGCCTTCATTTCCAAATACAATGCTTAAAAAGAAATGCTACCTTTTCTAGTTGCAAAACTCAAAGGCTTTTCCACTCCATGAGGTGTCTCTGTTTCATACCTTTCTATGCCCTTCCTTCTGAATGAGCCATTTTTCTTTCTGTGATGTTGAAATCTTCGGTACTGGCCAACTTTCCCATTGGTAGCTTTGAAGGGCTCCAAGAGATATGGCCGAGAGTGGTTCATTACTGTCAACTTCACCAGAAATAGCTGTTTAGAGTTCTTTAGGTCTTAAGCTCATAAACTTTAAATACACCCTGTTACTGACAAATCTGAGTCTCCTCCTTATTCCCTTCCAAGTGCTAAAGACATCATTGACAGCACTGATGCTGTTTACTTTTTCCCAGGGGTCACCAATGATGTATTTGACAGAAACATGGGAAATTCCCAGGCACCTTGCGGAAGCTGGGCAAGGCAGTGCAGAACTGGGCAATGAGATGATCTAAGTACTCTCGTTTGGGTCAATAATGAAATCGTTAGAACCAAACTGATTTTCAAAGTGTGGGCTTAAATTCTAAAGAAAAAATATCTATAGCAAACCTAGGAACAGAAATGTTGGTAGAGTTCTCAACTGGAATAGCTGAATGCTCTCTCTGCCCTGGGGATACCTATTAAAAGATCAATTGTTGTTTGGACATCCTGGAACACACTCCAAATGCTATTCTATTATAACCTGGGATGTTTCCGAGATCTCTGAAAGCACAGGGCTGGAAAAGGTATGAACTCAAACCCGGCATCCTTCCAACATTTTCCGCGTTTGTAACAAGTGTAGCAAATTCTGTTGAGAATGAGCCATCTCGCCACAGGGTGGCAGCAGACACTAGGAGGTACTGGGGATGCTCCTTGACAATTTGAATTTTTCAAATTGAAATCATTAGATTCTAGGGAGGATAGTGCCACAAGGGTGCTGCTTAGAGGCAAGGATGGCGGCGGCGTTTGTTTTCATGTACTTTGTGCGTATTGTCAGAAGAAGGCAGTCCTTGGGAAAAGACATCATGCTAGGAAAGGTGGAGGGGCAGATGAAGAAGACCCTTAATAACATGATTGACAGTGACCGTATCAATGGACTTGAGCATGTCAGAGATCACGAGGATTGTGCAGAACAGGGGAAAGTTCCGATTTGTTGTTCATAGGATTGCTGTAAGTTGTAGTCAACTGGAGGGCTCCCAGCATCACTGTTACCACCACCATCATGGAGGAAAACTCTTGGAAGTTGTTAGGAGATGTAGTTTTCTCTACATTCGTTGATGGCTTGTAGCATGATTCTGAGATTTTTATGTGCACTGAAATTACTTGGGGATCTTGTAAAAAATACACATTTTGATACATTTGTTTGCTGTAGCCATTAGTTGTCTTTGATACTGACCCCATCCACAACTGAATGAAACACTTCCCAGTCCTGCTCTTTCTCCATGATATCTTACGGATCAAACCATTTTGATTTCTAGTGTCTTCATTAGTGTATTTTTGAGAGTAGACCTCCAGGCTTTTCCTCCTACTCATCTTAGTATGGAATATTTGTCCAGCTTAATAGCAACACACAATCTCCCAGGACAGATAATACAGTGAGCTGGGGAGAAATCTGAGAATTCACATTTCTAGTCAGCTAAGGTGAGCTCGATCCAGGCCGTTGACTTTGTAATTACTTGCGATGTGTTAGAAATCTGGACAATGACCAGGCATTATAGAAGGAGAATTGATGCCTCTGAGCTGTGGTATTGGAGAAGAGTATTAAATATACCATGAATTGCTAAGAGAACAAGCAGGTTCATCCTACAGAGGGTAAAACCAGACTGCTCCTTGGAGGCAAAGATTCTGAAGCTTCATCTAACTTCCTTTGGACTTGTAGCAAGGAGGGACCGACCAGTCCTTGCAGAGGACATCATACTTGGAAGGGTGGAGGGATAGTGCAAGAGAGGAAGACCCTTGATGAGATGGATTGATTTAGTGACTGAAGAAATGGAGGTAGGTAGGTGTATCAGAGAAAATGAGGGTAGAGCAGGATTTGGGGCAGTTGTACATAGGGTCGCTACGAGTCACAAGCAACTTGATGACACATTAAAAACAACAACAATCAGCTCTCAGGTGATGCTGACAGACATACCACATTCTGAGTAGTCAGGAACTTATATGCTCCAGGAGATGGTACAGGAATAGGGGGGAGGATGGAAGCTCCCCGACTGTCTGTCAACAAACAAATGGGTCAAAAAACTGCAGTACATTCACACAATGGAGTATTACACACTACACTGAAAAAACCAATGAACTTGTGAAACACTACACAATATGGATGAGTCTGGAAGACATTAGACTCAGTGAAATATCTCAGTCACAAAAGGAAAAATACTGATTGCCATGAGGTGGGGGAAGAACAGGAAAGAGTGGGTAGATAATGAACACTGCACTGAAAGAGTTGTGGAACAAGATGTACATTACGAATTGAATTGGGGTGAGAGATAAAAATATGCATCAATGAATGAATGAATGAGAATCCAACCTTCTGGTAAACTTTCATTAAAATAACGATTTAAAAAATAGTCACAAGTACAACATATGGTTAAGAAAATAGGATCTGAGTCCTGTTTTAACTCTGCCACTTACTAGCTTTGTGGCCGTAGACAATTTGTCAAGCTCACTTAGACCATTCATCAAACTCACTGCATTGAGTTGGTGCTGAGCCATAGCAACCCTCTTTTGGGTTTTTGAGGCTGTAAATCACAATGGAAGAAATTTCCCATCTTTCTCCCATTGAACTACTGGTGGATTTGGACCGCTGGAAATACAACTTCTTGGTTAGTGGTGCAATTTGCTATGAATGATGCCACCAGTGTTTATTTTCTTGTGTGTAAAATGAGGTAGAAATATTGTCCAAACCATAGTTTTATAATCAGAATAAATGAAAATATAAATCCTACTTTTGAAAGGACTAGGACCCCAGAATCAATAGGGAACCAGCCGCATGACACTCTCTTAGAGGGCAGTGCAGAAGAGGAAAACCCTGGATAAGACAGATTGATACAGTAATAGAAATAATGGGGATAGTGTGTCAGAGTCAGTGAGACTGGTGCAGGATAGAGTAGGCTTCAGAGCTGTTGTACATTGGATCACTATGAGTCACAGGTGACTTGAAGGCATATAACAACAACAGAAACATTTTAATTCTAAAGGAACGGTGGCAATGAAATGTTTAAGCACTTGGATGCTATCTATAGAGGAGAGAATCAGACATGGAAGTACAGGGTTATGAGCATCTCTCTAAAAGGGGCAGAGGGAGTAAGCATAGCACAGTCCCTCACCAGCCTAGAGTAGAAAGCAAGAATGAGTCTGTAGCAAGATAAAGTATCTGTCCATGGTTCCTCTAGAGTCACACTCTCAGCAAGAGGTTCGTTTATTCATTGCTGACTTAAGACTCACAGTTGTGGTACCAGCGGGGGAAACAATGGGATTTATTAAGGAAGGAAGTTGGAGAATGGAGAAGACAAAGAATATCACTCCAAGCAAGTCCAGGTTTTATCCGAAGTTCCAAGGTGCAATTCCTCTGTTAGTCCAGGCTCCCATTTCAGTTCAGCAGTCAAATCCAAATCATCCAGGAAGGTTTGCTTCCAAGCAAATAAGCTTCCAGCAAGTTATAAGCCAGCTTTTCCATCAAACATCTGATAAGGACAGCAAACCGCTTTACCCGCAGCCTTTATCTCAGGGCTCTTCTGCTTACACCTTGCCACAGTCCTCCACAGAAATGTTGTCGTTTCTCCAACGCCATCACCAGGGTCTCACCAACAGGCTCTGTTCTAGTTTGCCTGAAGACTTGGCGCCACAAGTCTTGCTTGCCTCAAGTCTTGTTGTCCCATCTGTGTGAACACATTGTTTCTTTTTTCCTAGTCCCCAGCCTGTTGATGATTTGCAAGAGCATTTGTCTGCAGTTAAGGTAGCTGGAGATCAGAGAGGACTAACTATAATGTCTAAAAAAAGCCAACTTTAACGCTAACACTATAGAAGCTAAGCAAATGGTCAGTAGCCAGAACCCACCAGCTGTCCTGTGGAAGAAGGATGTGGCAGTTGACGTCCATACAGCCTTGGAAATTTTATGACACAATTAGACTCTATCCTATAGGGTTGCTATGAGTCAGAATTGACTCAAAGGCAGTGGCTTTGGTTTTTAATTGGTCTTAATTCTATTGCATTGTGTTAAATATTTGGATGAATAGGGTAACATCTGCAGGAAGGAAAGACAGTTGGTTTTCATTTGCACATGTGCCTGTACTTGCCAATGCATGTGTATATGCTGTTCTGGTTGCTGCTCTGGTTTCTGTGACAATACTTCTGTGTTCTTGAAGGAGTTCTAAAGCAAATGCTGGAGCTAAGGAGGGTGGAAAGGGGAAGGAGAGCAGTAAGAAGGGCTAAGGCACAGGTAGAGAATAATGGGAGACAAGTTTGAACTCACATTTCAGCTCTAGCTGTTACTAGTTCACAGTTTGAACTCCACTGCTAACCAAAAGCTGCTAGTTGGAATCCACTCAGAAGTGCCATGGAAGAAAGACATGCTTATCTAAGTCCATAAACTCTCTCTCTCTTTCTCTCATTGCTGTTGAGTCAGGAAAGACTCATAGGTGACTCTCCAGTGGGTCTTTAGAGGCTGTAAATTGCACGGAAGAGATTGCCCGTCTTTCTCCCATGAAACAGCTAGTGGATTAGAACTGCCAGACAGGCACATCCTATCTATGTGTTTGCAGCTCATACGGGCTCTCTATGGGGTATACCTCTTCACAAGATCACAGCATTAAATCCCCCATAGCGTACAGTTCTCTGACACACATGGGTTCAGACACTATTGTAGGCATGAAAGACACTACAGTGAAAATCATGGACAAAACCCCTTAATTTATGTGACTCCAGAAAATGCTGTAGGGAGAGACTGAGAAACAAACAGGAAAACCAATGAACAAAATTATTTCAGTTAATGATTAAGCACGATGAAGAAAATGAGGACAAAAGGGTAGAATGACTGAGGATGAGTGGCACCTTTAGAGCAGGGACGTGAGTAGGGCCAGCCTGATGAAGCCTTCGGGGTGGAGAAGAATCAATTAAAGGAGCCACTTGTGTGGAGGTCTTGGGAGAGTATGTCCAGGCAGATGCCACAAGTGTAGAAGTCAAACCTGGAACATATCTGGTGTCTTTGATTGAGTAGAAAAGGTGAAAAGGTATGAAGAACTGGTGGGGCAGGAGTTGAGTCTGTGCAGTTTTACAAATCTAGTGAAAGAGCTTCAGAGCAATAGGACATTATGAAGGGTCCTTTGTAAGCCCTAGGAGGGAGCTCTGGTGGCTTAGTCCATAGGATGGTGCACTGGTAACCTAAAAGGTCACACCTTTGGAGGTTCAAGTCCATCAGCATCTCGGAGACAGAAGAAAGATGAGCAATCTCCTTTCATGCAATTGACCCCCCCTAGAAGGTCAGCTATGAATAGGTCATCTCTTGGCAATGACTTCACTGAGCCAGCCCTGGTGGCACAGTGTGTTATGTGTGGGGTTGCTAACAGCCACTCTATAAGAAAAGGCTCTTCCCATGAAGACTCACAGCCTCAGAAACTCTATAGCTGTCACAAGTCAGAATCCACTCAAAAGCAAAGGGTTTCCATTGGCCAGTCGAATGTCTTCCTCTGTGAAAGTCTTCTTTTCATGTCTTGTCCATTTTGTAATCGGGTTATCAATCTTTTTCTTGTGGAAGCTCTGTAGGATTCTGTAAAATTTCATTATAAGACCCTTGTCCAAGATGGTCTTGCCAAATGTTTTCCCTATCAAGTAGGTTTGATTTCAACCTATGGGGAAAAGTTTCTGATGTACACAGAGACGAAATCTTTAGCAAGTCCATTCATCGATGTTATCTTCTCCTGGTTGTGTATTTCTGGCTGCATTTATTATAGGCTAGGCCTTCAAAGTTTGGTCCCATTTTGTCTTTCCTTTATAATTTAAAGCTTTATACCTACATCCCCAGAGATGCTTTTATATCTGCTTTTCGTTCATTCAGATCTCCCTTTGGTCTTAAAGCTGATTTCATTTCTTCTCAAATTTTCATTTAAACATAATAACTTGTATCTGATTGACTCTTGGCCAATTTTTAAGCTAGTTTTGTGTCTTGTTCTTTACTTGACTGGGTATTAGCCTCACCTAGCAACTTGTAAGCCTTCTGCAAACTTGGTAAGCTGAGATTCTGTCTTTTCCAAGTGGTGTGCGATAAATACAGGATATAGTAGGACAATACGCCTTATCAACTGAAGCCATTTTTTTTTGTTAGGTGACAAAACATTTGTCATTTCAACAAATATTCAGTGGCTTTAATTATGTTTATCACATAACTTAACTGTCACCCTTATCTATTCTCATTTCCCCCCAATCATCCTAAATAGGGGTTCAGTGTCTCCTAAGCATTGTGTCTCCCTTTCCTCATAAGTGTTTAGAATATTTCACTGAAGTGGGTCCATTCAATATTTGTCCTTTTGTGATCAACTTATTTCACTCAGTGCAATGTTTTCAGGTTTTTTCTATATTCGAATATGTATCAGCACCGCCTGAAAGGTTTTTAAAGCTGAATTCTTCCATAAAATGAATTAGTCTAGCAAAGTGACCATTTACTGAAGAAAGCCTATGAACTCTGACCAGCTCAGATTTACTCGAATGTGGGAGATCTTTGTATGTGGAGAAATTTAAATCAAGGGACATTGCACTTGTCAGGCAGATCCTCTTGCTGGTGTTTTTGCCCTTATGTGGGAAGGAGGTGTCATCTTCCACCCAGATCATCTGGTGAGAGCTGGATCATGGGTAAGTGATTACAGCGTGCCTAGAGACAGAATGCTTCCCCAGAGACGGCTCTCGCCACTCCCTAGAAATCAGCACAGGCACCGGCTGCAGCAGGCAGAACATCTCCCAAGAGGCTTTCCAGCAAAATGATGTCTTTTTCCTATTTATTCCTTGTGTTGCTTCCTGTCCCAGGTTAGTATCTGTAATTTTGGACTCATAGCACACACTTTTGAAATAATAATAATTTGGATAGCTGACTCTCCTTCTGGTTTTCAGAAGCTGTAAGCAGCAAGGGTTGCCCATCTTTTTCACAAAGAGCAGTTGGTAGATTTGAACTGCATGTCTTTGTGTTGCCAGGGAAGCTTCTTACCACTAGGCCACCAGAGCCCTCAATCATCTGACAGTCTACTGTCTAGTTTGCTTTGACCCTCTGTGGCATCTTCTCAGTGCTGGCCTTTGAAGTTATCATGAGCTCTGAAGTGATGCTGACAGTTCCCCTGATGATTGGAAAGTCTCCATTTTAATGGAAGTCCTTTCTCCTACACAGCTGATATGGGCATGAACAGGTGCAAAAACTTTGGAGGGCAATTTGGTGATATCGACTATTATTTGGTATCTGCACAGAATCAAAACCAGCCTACCACCTAGGGAATCTGTCCTATAGATACAGGATACAAGAAGGTTTCTTCGTAATCTGTTCTCAAAAACAATGTATTTTAATTTTGTAAATAAGCTAATATTAAAAAACAATAACAACTATAGATACATGTCCATTAACAGATGATTGGTTGAATAAGTGGCTATATACATGTATCATTAGGGAGCTCTGGTGTTTAAGTGGTAAGGAGTTTTGCTGCCAAACTAAAGATACATGGTTCGAATCCGCCAGCTGCTTCTGCTGGAGAAAGAAGGGCTGTCTCCTCTTTTGTGATTTACTGCCCTGAAAGCTCACTGGAGGGTCAGCTATGGGTTAATTCTGACTCAACAGTACACAACAACAACAACAACAACAACAACATACCATGGACTGTTTGGAGACATTAAAAAATGTTGACTGTGTTGTGATGTGTATGTTAAATGATGGTATACTGTGTTGGGCTGCAAACTGAAAGCTGGTAGATTGACCCTACTTCACCTTGGGAGGAAGATGAGGCCACCTGATCTCCTTAAGATTTACAACCGTAACTAGCTCAGTCTCTTATGGACAAATACTGTTGAAGACCATTATTATAAAAATAGAAGGATAACTAGTAAGATGTGTCTTAACGCCCAAAGAGGGAGGGACAAGGGGAAGGGAACCGACGGGGGAGGGAGAATCATGGGATCGTAGAGCTTGGTGAATGGAGGGAGGGGGTGAAGGAATCAGGAAAGATCCAGTGGGGATCTGAAAAGATGGGATAAGAGCAGGCGTAGATCAGCGGTGATTAATTCTATAAGGCACAAAGCATGGGAATGATCATATGAAACACAATGTGAATGAAGCAATGTGTAAAACACAATACGTATGAATGAAACACAATGTTTATGATCTTTGTATGCAAACTGATATAAAACAAAAATAAAATCTCATAAAAATAAGAAGTTGGATTTTGAGATTAATAAAAATGACTTGGATTTTTTTTTTTAAAAAAAGATTTACGACTTCAGAAACCTTGTAGAGGGTCATCATCACTCAAAATTGACTTCTGTGGATTTGGTTCACTGGGGAGTGAAGACAACTCTGTGAATAGGAGAAATTCCCTTAAAATAATTTATCTCTAGTCATATACAAACAAGTAAAAAGTTCAAAGTTCTGGAAGAATATTGACTAATACATACATGAAATATTTATCTATTGGTATACTAAAGATTTAACAGTTGTTTATTATTATTATTTTTTTTTTAGATTAGAGTTGGAGTAGGAGGGATAGGGAAGAATAAAGAGATTCAACGGGAAAAATAATTTGTCTATCTATTTGACCTTCATATTATTTGCCCTTTTAAAGCAAAAGGATAATAAATATGACTTAAATTTATGAGAGCCCTGGTGGTGTGGGGATTAAGCACTTGGCTTATCAAAAGACCCACCAGTTCAAACCCACCAGTGCTCTGAAGGAAAAAGATGAATCAGTCTTCTCTTGTAAACATTTCTTCCGTACAAGCCTTGGAAATTTATAGAGTAGTAGTAATATTGTGACTATTAGACTTTTTATGAGTCAAAATTGACTTGAAGACACTTGTTGTTGTTGTTTGTTGTTATGTGCCGTTGAGTCGCTTGTGACTCATAGCGACCTTATGTACGACATCCCTGAACTCTGCTCTGTCCTGTGCCAATCGCACTGTCTCGGATACACCTATCCTGATTACCCCAGTCACTGAATCAATCCACCTCATAGTGGGCCTTCCCCTTCTGTGCTGTCCCTCCACCCTACCAAGCATGATGTCCTTCTCCAAGGACCTGTCCTTCCTTGCAACATGTCCAAAGTATGTTAGACGGAGCCTCAGAATCCTTGCCTCCAAGGAGCAGCCCGGTTTGACCCTTTCTAGGATGAATCTGTTTGTTTTCCTAGCAGTCCATGGTACCCTCAATACTCTTCTCCAGCACCACAGCTCAAAGGCATCAATTATCCTTCTATCCTCCTTAGTCATTGTCCAATGTGTATAATAATGATTTAGGGAGCTTTGGTAGCTTAGTGGTAAGAAGTTATACTGTCAACCCAAAGGCATTTGAATCCACCAGCTGCTCCACAGAAGGATGAGCAATCTTTGTGTGATTTACAGCATCAGAAAATCCTTTGAAGAATCAGCTGTGAGTTTATTCCCACTTGATGGTAATGAGTTTGAGTTTTTAAATAGAAAACAAAAGAAAATCCAATGGTTTCAGATAATGTCCAATGTCTTAGTTAGGTCTGCTTTAGTGTTTTGGATATAAATCATATCATTTGCAAAGGTAACTTCGAACTTTCAAAGCTGCACTATCTAATGTGGTAACCACTAGCTATATAGGGAAAGGAGTCCTGGTGGTGCAGTGGTTAAGCACTTTGCCACTAACAGAAAGGCTGGAAATTCCAGTTCACCAGCTGCTCTGCAGAAGAAAGATGGGCAATTTCTCAGAGTGAGATTTACATGAGTTGGAAAAAAAAAATCTACTGCGCTGGTTCTGAGTTGATGACAGTGAGGGGCTCCAACAACCTCTGCTAAGACTTTTTCTTTGCTAAGAGCTTTCAGGTACCATGGGAGTGACCACCACATGACCTTCTAGAGGACACCTTCTTGACAGAGGAAAACTTGCAGACATCTCCTGTGATGACTAAGTGGTTAATTGGAGGGATGCCATCTTTGCGGCCAGCTGTTTGCACTTACTAATTTGCATAATCTCTCCTTTTCTGAAATAACCTGCTTTTCCTTCCTAAAAGTGTTGACAAATATGAGCTCTTCCTCATACCTTTAATCTAACCTACAAATACTCTCTCAAACCTTCTCTTCCTTGAAATAGATTTGGGAAACTCCTATCCCTTCTCTCCTATATACCTGTATGTCATAAAATCCTACCTCTTCTTTCCTGCACACCTGTATATTGTAAACTCATGTCCCTTCGCTCCTGCACACCTGTGTGTAATAGATCTGCCGTTTATGTTTCAACCCTTCTCTCCACGATCGATTTTTCTGGTGACAGGTGGCAGAATTGTGGTTCTCTGGTAACACTATTCATATGGAAAGTCTGTAGGGTTCCTCTATCTAACCAAGTAACTGAGTCTCTGGCAGTTTGGACACACTCACAGTTCTGAGTGAGGAAGATGAAAAGCCTTTTCCCTTGATGACCTAAAACCTCAGAAATCCAAGGGAGAGTCACTGTGAGTTGGAATCAAACCAAAGACTGTGAGTTAAGCCTTATTGGAATTTGAATCCCTCATGTGAGCTTTGGCTTTTCATGTGAAATGGAAAACTGTTAGGAAATTCTGAGAATGGGAGACAACACCATCTGATTTTGCTTTCAGCACATTGTGCTTTACCTCCATCTGTGCAGCTCAAATGTATAAAATGTGCTTATTAATGCAGTACAACCTGTAAGAGATGGACCATGTGTAAGGAAGAAACCTGTCAGAGAAGGAAAATAAAAAGATTTCTAAGCAGAGAGACTGCAATTTTCAGCACTTTCATTTTACTTGGACCCATAATCATTACTCATAGTAGCAGCTGTCAAGAAACCAAGATGTGTTGTGTTTGGAAAATCTGCTGTCAAAGACTTCATGTTTGTTTAAAAACAACAAATACCTAATCCAAGCTGTGATATTTTCAATTGCTTTCTCTGCATCTAAAAGTTGAACAAGGAATAAAGATGACCAAAGAATTGATGCCTTTGACTTGTGGTGCTGGAGAAGAATAATGAATATCTCACAGACTACCAAAAGAACAAGTCTGTTTTGGAGAAGTGCAATCAGGGTTCTCCTAAGAGGCAAAGATGGTGAAACTTCATCTCACATCCTTTGAACATGAGTCAGGAGGGACTAGTTCTTGGAAAAATATAGCATGCTGCAAAGGTGGAAGAGAGGAAGACTCTCAACAAGCCAAATCGACATCATGACTGTAACAATGGGGTCAAGCTTCTCAGTGTTGACGAGGATGATGCAGGTTTATAGCGTTGCTGTGGGTCACAGTGGACTAACAGACACACAACAACAACAAGTAGATAGCAAGAGTAAAGTGGTGACTATGTTCTTTCAAAGGTGGAAAAACCAGAAAAACAAACTAATCCCTTCCAGTCCTGGCTTGTATGTATTTCACAATATTTTCTTAAATAAACTAACCTGTAGTATTTGTTTTCAATTGCTGTTGTATCAACTTGCTATAGATAAAATCAACATAAATGTATTGTCTTTCATTTCTGTAGTTAAAAAGATCTTTGGACTAAAGTCAAGGGCTATATTCCCTTTGGCAGGCTCCCAAATGACATAGTTTTCCTTACTGTTTCCAGCTTCTAGGGACCATCCAAGAAGCAAAACTGGCCATTCAGTTTCTTCCCCCCCCTCACCATTCAATTCTTAAATAACAAACCTTCGAAAATCCTATGACTAACAGAGGAACATTGTTAGATATAGTACTTGAAGTAGAGCCCCTCGGATTGGAAGATACTGAAAACTGAGGAGAAATAGCTGCAAACATTTGTTAAGATGACACTCACCCCCACCCATCCCAACATGATGAATTGACACAGTGACTGTAACAATGGACTTGAACATATCAGAGATAGTGACAGGCACAGGATAAGAGAAGGTTCAGTTATGTTGTACATAGGGTAGCTATGAGTTTTAGTCAAGTGGATGGTACCTACAACAACAACAACAACAACAACAGCAACAACAAAAACAACAAATGGCTCACATTCCTTGGCTTGGAATCTCCTTTCCCTTTTTTTTATAACTAGCAACATTTCAACTCTCTGATCATTTTTAACATTCTCTGATTTTCTTTCGTCTTCCACTTTGAAAACCTTTGTGACTGAGTTTATCAGGATAATCTCTGAATCCAATTTTTTTTTATTCCTTGCAAATATCTTTTTTCCCCCCCAGAGATCTCATTTTGATTTAAAGGCTACACCATAGAAGCAGCAATCAATTTATATATTTGCACTGGGAAAGTTTTCTTTTTTTTTTCTTAATTGTAAATATATTTGAAAATCAAGTATCTGATGTA
>NW_006399882.1:3838118-3861333 GCF_000299155.1 Elephantulus edwardii | reverse complement strand
ATTTTTCTATTGGATTATTTACCTTTATCTTGTTGTGGTGCTCAAGTATTTCATAAATTCTGGATATAAGTCCCTTATCTGATATGTTATTACCAAATACTTTTTCCCAGTCAGTCGCTTCCCTTTTTACCCTGTTGGAAAAGTTTTTGGAAAGAATCAACTCTTAGCTGACACTTCAGATGGTTCAGAGGCTACAAATCCCATGAGAGGAGATGGCTTATCTTCTGCCTGGAGAGCTACCAGTGGATTTAAACGGCCAGGCGTGCACTGCTTTTGGGTTAGCAGTGCAACTTCCTGCTATGCTATCAGAGCTCTTTGTTCAAATTAAGACAAACAAGAAACAAACGAAAGAGGAAAAGCGGGAAAGAAAAATAGAATAAAAGTCTGTCAGCTCAGTAGTGGGTATAATGATTTTCTTATCTCTGAATGCATTTTGACTTTGAGCATTGGGTGCCACAAGGCTACAGAATAATGCCATTTAAGGAATAACTTTTACCGACATCTCTTTTATGCCCAATTGGTGTTTGCTATTAGATGCTATCTGTCGCCTTGAGTACAACTCATAGTGACCCTATCAACAACAGGTCTGGACCCTGTCCTAGCCTGTGCCATCTTCACCTTCTCTGGCATACTTGAGCCCATAACTGCAATCACTGTGTCAGTCCATCTGGTTGAGGGTCTTCCTCTCTTTCCCTGACTCCACATTTCCAAGTAAGATACAGCTTTCCAAGTAATAGCCCCTCCTAAAAACATACCCAATATTGGAAGCAGGAGTGGCATCCACTTACTAAACAACATGCCTCTAGAAACACTAGGAACTTTGATAAATGTTGATGGTTGTAGAGGGGCTTCAGGTCTTTTGTTCATAGGGTGGCTATGAGTCGTGCTCCACTCGAAAGCAATCAATAACACCACCACCAACAACATATATGAGATGGAGCTTTGCTATCCTGGTTTCTGAGGAGCACTCCGACCATGCTTTCTCTAAGACATATCTGTTCTTTTGACAGTCCATAGGATATTCAGTACTCTTCTCCAATACCACAGCACAACTCATTTCTTCTTCTGTCATTCTTATTCATTGTCCATCTCTCAGATACACAGCAAGTGGTTGAAAAGTCCTGAATCAGGCATACCCTTAAGAAGTCTTTAAACTGTCATCATAACTCATCTATATTTTGTTGTTGTTGTTGTTGTGTACCATCGAGTAGGAACTGATTCATAGCTGACCCTCCTATGGGTTTTCAGAGGCAGTTAATTGCACAGGACAGGTTGCATGATTCGTATTTGTCTCGATGGCAGTTAACAACAAAATCTTATCTTTAGCTGTGTGGTTTAAGGCCACTGGACCTCTCTGCACCTTAGTGTTCTTATGTGGAAAAAGCAAGTGATAATAATAGTACCTGTTCCTCTGGAGTTTTTCTAAGAACTAAATTATAAAATTCATGTAAACGATATGCCTTATAAATGCTAATAAATATTATTTATTACCTCAAAAATTTGCACTAAGTACTTTTATCTGGTTATCTAAATATGCACACTGTTTACAGCTAGGGTATAGGTTTCCCTGGGGAGTTACACAAGTGAAAGGCAATTGTTATGCAATGTAATTTATGCAGTGTTATCGTGGGAACCTAGCAAACACTGACAAGGAGTCTCTGTTCCAGCCTGACCAGGTCAGGGAAGACTTTCTGGAGGCAGAAATATCTAGACTAACTGAAAGATGATTAGAGCTCCAGAAAGTGAAAAGTGTTAAAAAAAAAATCTATGTTATTGTCTAGACATAGACTAGACAAATGAGAAAAATTCAGGATTGTCTGGACAGAGTGGAAAAAGGAAGACAGGGAGAAATGGACCTAAAAATGTGAATAGGATTCTATTCAGCTGTACTAAAAGGCCCTTCCAAACATCAGTGCTAATCAGAGCTAGTTACCTGAACTCCCTGAGGTTCTCCTACTGTGTCTCACAGTGGGAGACGTTCTGTTGGTTATAAAAATGATTATATTGAGCTTTATGTTGGTTTGAATTCTCCTTGAAGCAAACCTCAAAAGAAGGGCTGAAGTGTACATAATTTATTTAAGAGGTGTTCCCAGGAAAACACCAGCAAGTAGGTAAGGAAATGAACGGAAGGCAGCCAATAACATTTGCACCATCAAGCATATTCTGAAGGATGTGAAATGTTATTCTACTTGCAAGTTAACAGGCTAGTTCACAGACCCCAGTAAAAGACAGGAGAGTTCATAATCAGTTACAGAGGGCTTTGTTACTCAGGGTATGACAGTGAACTTCATGTTTTCATTAGTTCTGCATGCTCCTCAAATCCTGTGGTGGTCACACATGCTTGCAGCATGCTGGAAGAACCCTTAGTGCTTAGTGAACTCTAACTAGTGTATTCTTATGAACAGCAAGCTTTGTCTTAGCGGGAGAAATGGTCTTTATTATACTGGATGGTTAGCAAAATGATCTTTACTCTAGACCAAGATGTTGTCTCTAATGTTTTTTAAATAGCTATGAAAAAAGTAGTCTAAACAAAGACAGCAAGAGCTGCTACTTGCAGAATGTGCACATACTTCATAGTTCTGATGACTCTACCAACCTACTGAAATGACTGTATGTCTTTTATTGATAAAAAAGGAGAATTCTCTAAGTATTAATAGTCCTTTTGCTTTGTGGTTTTAAGATGTGAAAGAGGTTGGGAAACCTTGTTGAAAGAGAACTTTGTGTTTTCTCCTAGATGTCCTAGCATCTTTTAACTTTGTCATTGAGAATGCCAGCCCACTCCCGGAAAATGTCTCTGCGCATACACGAGTCGCTTTAATCACTGCATCCCTCTCACATCATGTTTCTCTGATTGGAGATCCTGTTATCATGAATGCAAATCCGACGATTCATCCATTTGTGCTGTCTCGTAGAGACACAAATCAGTGGGAAGTAAGTATGTGGGCAAACAGTATCTTAAATTGCTACCATGCAGGTTCTAAAATTAAACTCTCATCCTCTTCCTTCTTACCTTCAACTATGCATTATTAATTCAACACCGACTCAGTGGAACTCTGCTATGTGTCAGATAGCTTCAGAATAATTGGGCACACCAATATGCATTTATTTCACAGATATCCAGGGGTACATAAGAGCTCTGGCAATAGTCAGCTGGTTAAGTACTCAGCTACTAATGGAAAGGTTTGAAGTTCAAACACAAAAGTCACTCTGGAAAAAAGAGGAGGCAGTCTGTTTCCATAAAGATTTACAGCCTTGGAAACCCTGGGGGTGGGGGCAGTTCCACTCTTTCCTGCAGGTGAGCTGTGAGTCTGAATTTAACTCAACAGCAATGCGTTTTGGCTGAAGACATACTTAGGCTCTGACACTATCATGGTAGGACATGATCCTTGTCTTTGTGTCATTTACCAATTCACAGAGAAAATATTAAGTAACTATCTAAACAAGTATAACTTTGTAAATGTAATGAGATCCATGGAACTCAAGGACATTTGTATTATGTGAGCACCTAGTGGACATTTTAGTCAGAGCACATGGACAACAATCTGTAGCATAAAGAGGATAGATAAACAAAGAAAGAGGATAGATAAACAAAGAGGGAAGAGCACTCTAGATGGATGGAAGAACAGTGCAAAGGCCCTGTGGCAACAAAGGGAATAGTGAGAATGGTTTGAGAAGAGGCTAGTATAGGAGGAGATGAAAGTGAGTGTGGTAAGAGACTAGATTGTAGAGGAGAAAACTAGAATGGGAAAGCTGGGAGAGGCTGTGTCTAGAAGTCAGTACTCCCTCAGGAGGACTCACAGGAAAGGACGTTAGATCAGAAAACCAGCATCAATAAAAGACTGTAAGCTTAAAAATATGCTGTCTCATGAAGTTCAAGTATCAATATGGCTGGAGGATTCTGAGTCTGGGTTTCCTAGAGAAGTAAAATCAATTTATATATATATATATATTAGAGAGAGAGAGAGAGATATTTATTTCAAGGTAATATGTCACATGCTTTTAAAGGCTGGTGAATTCCATGTTTAAGGATCAGATCTCAGGAGAGAGGTATTTGTGGAGGTGAATGAGTCCAAAGCTGGCAAGTGAGGCCACATCTTTGAGAAGACTTATTTTACAATGGATTAGGGCTGATTATATCACTACATAACTGCTTCTAATCCTGCCTCATTAATATCAAGGCTAGAATTTACAACACAGAATAATTACATCATATTGAGGGTCTTGTCTATGTTGACACACAACATCAGCCACCAAAAAGGGTAAAGAATTTGGGTTATTAAATCCAGCTCCTACATTTAAGAAACCACCAGAGAGTTTTGCAGAAATGATACACAAATTATTTACATTTTAAAATGAGTACTCTAGCTATAGTGACTGGAGTAGTGATATATCACTAGAGCTTTGAAGAGACTCTTGAGTATCTTGTTAAACCTTGGTTTTGTCAGACTTAACATTTTCAGCTTCACTTAGGTGTAAAATGGTGTCTCATACTTGTTCATGGTCAGATTGCTTTCTAAATTACAAATCTAAGTAGCAGCTAAACACAGCAGAAGTTGTTCCACTTCCTATCTCTAATTATTTTATGGAAAGACCCGTCAAACAAAGCTGTATCTAAGTTCAGGTTTTGGGGTCTGATACACCAGCATTCGTAATAAGAATCACAGCTTTCTGGTTTAGTAGCAACATGCTGTCAGGTTACTTATTTAACTATCCGGTACTTTGGTTTTCTCTTTTGTGGAACAAGATGAATAGTAAGTAAGTAGAAAGCAGGCTTCTGATTTAAGTCTGGAAGTGAGAAGTCAGATGTCAGATTTAAACTGGATAAAAGCTCATAATAATATAAAACGTACTGCTTCACTTTGAGGACTGTTAAGGAAATCTAATGAGACAATATATGCTAAATATAATTATCTCTCAAGAACTGTTGAGGAGATCTAGCGAGATACGTTATGCAAAATATCATTTAAATACATTGCTGTTGAGGCAACTCTGATTGTAGCATGCTTCTCTGGATTTCCAGATTATTCATCTTCCTACCTTGGAATAGCTGATGCACTTGAAGCACCAACTTTAATATTGTCTGCCTAAAGTGTAATCCATGGCACCACTCAGGCTTCTTAAAATATTCATTAGTGCTTGGCATGCAGCAAGCATTTAACACAGGACTGTAATAAATATATGTACACTTCAGCGTCAGCCAGGTTGAAGATAATAAAAAAATGTGGTCTTATATATCATAACAATATCATAGCACAGCTCTAGCTAGCTGTAGATACACTTTAATTGGGAAAACTGTTTACTAGCTTTGAAACACATCTGCAGAGAAAAGCTGGATGATGGGCTAGTATCTGTCTCTATAATGTCACGAGGTAAAAGCACATATACAGTTCAATTTGGGGCCTAGCATATCATTATCCTTTGGTAAACTTCCTTTCTTGCAGGATATATGCTTGTTTGGTTAGCAAAAGACTGATTGAGCAGGTGGGGAATGAAGGTGACAGTGCAAACAAGCAAACTAAAAATTTAGTTTCCCAGAGAAACAATAGCAAAGCATCAAGTGAGTTGATTACATAGCTAAATCAGTGGGAATGTGACAAGATATATGCCGTGCTTATGTAATCTTCAAATTGCTACCTGTCTTTGAGGAACATAAATTGAGTTGCACACCCAGGATGAGAGGATGAACCCAAGTTATCTTTTGTGGGTGCACTTCCTGTTCCCTGGATGGGGGAGCAATCCATCAGAGAGGGACTAAAGCTCTCTTCTGGCCTTTCTCCTCCAGTATTATGTTATTGGGTTGTCAATTCTGACACACAGCCACCTTTGCGACAGAGTAAAATGGCCGTAGAAAGTTCTTTAGGCTTTAATTGTTATGGGACCAGATTGACAGTTTTCTCTTCTGCAGAGCTGGTGGCTGGGTTAGAACTGCCAACCCTTTTGTTAGTAGACCAGCACTTCATTGTGCAGCACCAGGCTCCAAGTATTTCTTCAATCAGGCTTAGCACTCTATTGATGGATAACAGTGAATAAGAAATAAAAATTTTATTAATTATCAGGAAGTATCAGGATGTGATGAAAGGAGATGTTTTTTCAGGGTTGGGGAAACTGCTTTGAATCTCAGCTCTGTCATTTATTAGCTGTGTTGCTTCAGGCGAACTCCTGCCTTCTGAGACTCAGTTTTCTCATTGGTAACCCGGGGATGATAATAGTAATTACTTAATGAGATTAATGGGAGAACCATAAGAGGTAACATGGCCAGCAGATGATTAAGTGTTAGGCAGAGGAGAGCTTATTATGAGAAAACACCCAGGTGTGGCTCTCAGAAACAGTGGAGAGGTTAGGACCAGGGCTCTGGAGCAGACTGGTGGGGTCAGCCCTACACTCCACCTCTTCCTGAAGTGACACTTTCCTAGCTGCATTGGACAGTCTCTCTAAACTTCGGTTCTCCATCTATGACATTGCAAGAAAAATAGTACCACTTCATAGATTTGTTTGGATGATTTTAATGAGAGAAAGACCAAGAACACATGAAATAATAAATGTGAGTTTTTATCAATATGAAGGTGGCAGGGTGATGTTTAGACCCTTTCTTTTGAGTGTCAGTGGTCTTAGTCCTTAGAAGACCATACGTGCTGGGAGTGCAGCAACACTGTTAAGATCATGGACTTAGGTGCCAATGCTGCTTCTTCCTGGATTCTTACTCTGAGCTTCAGTTTTCCATTAGTAAAACGGGCCTATTGGCAGCATCAGTATAGATGGTGAAGAGATTGAGATAATTAACAGTTTTAGTTTACTTGGTTCCACAGTCAACATTCTTGGTAACAGCAGCCAGGAAATCAGGAGACGAATTGCATTGGGAAAGTCAGCTGTGAGGGACCTCTCAAGAGTATTGAAGAGCAACTAGGTTAGGCTGGAGATTAAGGTGTGCCTGATCCAGGCTATAGTCTTCACAATCATATGTTATGCATTGGAGAGTTGGATAGTGACTAGGGATAATAGAAAGAGAATTGATGCCTTTGAGCTGTGGTGCTGGAGAAGAGTGTTGAATATACCATGGACTGCTAGGAGAACAAACAGGTTTGTCCTGGATAGGGTGAAGCCAGAGTGCTCCTTGGAGTCAAGGATTCTGAAGCTTCATCTGACATACTTTGGGCATGCTGCAAGGAGGGACTGGTCCTTGAAGAGGGACATCATGTTTGGGAGAGTGGAGGAACAGTGCAGAAGAGGAAGACCATTGATGAAATAGATCGATTCTGTGATTGGGGTGGTGGGAATGAATGTGTTTGAGACGATGAGGTTGGCACAGGATAGAGCAGGGTTTAGGACTCTTGTACATGGAGTCGCTATGAGTTACAAGTGACTCGATGGCATGTAACAACAACAACAACAACAAAACGGGCATTCTATTAACACAAACCAACTACACTGTTTTGTTTTGTTTTTTAAAAGTCTGTATTAAACCATATAGTTCCTATTCTCATTGTTCATTGACATGGAACTGACTCATAATGAACTTTCCATTACTTTTCTGAGGCTGTATATTACAGTGGAGATTTCCCATCTTTATCTCATGGAGACATTGGTTGATTTGAACCACCAGAGAAGTGTGGTCTTCGGCTTCATAGTGTTACTCTCTGTGGGCTAGACCACCAGGGCTCTCCTTAGCTCCTGTGAAACACTTGCAGTTGGAATATACTAAGTAAGCAATAGGTGTAAACTATTAGTATTGTCATAGAGCTTACCACTATGGTAGACCAAATGCTTTGAAATGGACTGTGTAAAGACAGATATGGATTCCCAGTGGGACTTGCTAACTCAAGAAAACCTGTGTTTCTGTTACTTTGACTGACAACAAGAAAGCTTTACAAATGAACATTTCCTAACCTCTCTGGATCAAGCTAGACCTGGAAAAGATGTCAACAACAGAAAACATTAGAGGCTTTTATATAACAGAGTAGGAAATCCAAACTAGAGACCCAAGGAAAGACCAAAGGTACAGAATCAGTTCCTACTAGAGATGGGACTTGAACCCACTTGTCCTGATGCTCAACTCAAGGGGCTTCTGAGAGGAGCAGTTAAAAAACCAGTGTGAAAACTGCAGAGGAAACATAGACTAGGAGATGGGGCAGGAAGATTGAATAGGGGAGGGACCAGAGATGCTCTTATTCTGTTTTTCATCTATTTTCCAGTATGTATGGTTTTTAATGATGACTCATATTGGAGATTAAAGATTTCAGTAATTCAGTGAACATTCTTTCTTCCATCACCTTAAGCTTTTATTTTTCTTATCATTCACTTAGTTATTCACCACTGGAGTACCCAAGCTGGACTTTGAGACAGTTGCGCTCTACTCCCTGATAATTTATGCGAAAGACAACCAAGGGGCCACAGCATCGCAGACCATTTTAATCCAGATTGCAGATGTAAATGAGCCACCTGCCTTCACTGGATCCCTCTCTCAGGGTGGCCAAGGTACAAAATTTTTCCCTTTGGGGAAAGGATTCCAGATGGAGATGTGTATATTTATATTTTATAGTTATATTTTATATTTATATTTGTATTTTATAGTTATAGTTGTAATTTATATTTACATTTATATTTATATGTAATATATGGACATAGTACCCTGTGCACTATGTACTTTCATGATGCTGTGGTTATAATAGTAACAAAGGGAATAATAAGAATGATGTACTGATAAATAGCTGATTATTGTTGGGACATAACTATGTTCTGAATTCTTGGTTGGTATATGCAGTTAGTGTGCTTGGTTGTTAACTGGAAGATTGGCGGTTTTGGTCTATCTAGAGACACTTTAGAAGGATGATCTGGTGATCTAATTCCCAAAACCACCAAACCAATAAAATCAACCTCAAACCCCCTATTTTTAACTCATATTTGCTCCTCAGACATGCTTGGGTTTGCCACAAGTCAATGCTAACTCAGCGGCAGCTGGTTGACTATGCATCAGGCATCGTTTAAATCTTTAAATGTTTCTCTCTCGTCTCATTGCTGATGGGTTGAAACTGTGACTCATAGCTGACCCTCCAGCTAATTTTCATGAGGATGTAAATCACATTGCCCTGTGAAGCCATCTTTGGATTAAGAGCACAACTAACAGAGTCCAGCCTCATTATATCAAACAGTTCCACCGAGAGAAAGGATGAAGATTAAATGAAGACGCAGAGAGGCTATTGCTGATGGTGAATAGCAAAGTTTATTATTGAACTCCTGTCTTGCATTCTTTTTGCAGTGAACAGAAAAACAACAGCCTCAAGGCCAACAATACATTTGTTCTGATATCCCCGCCACTTGCAAGGTTTATCAGCAGCAGGAAAGGCCATCCAAACAGAGTCTCTAGGGAGGGACATTCTATTCTCCACATCCCTGTCTGGTCTTGGGGTTCAAGGAAAGGTTATACTTGTTTTTGCTCCCCTTCAAACATCTTCACATTTGAACCCGGCATAAAAGGCTACTTGCATAAAATGGCTGTGGTATGGCTTACTACACCCAGCCATCTGTGGATTTTGCCACCATGTGATACCTATATATTCCCTGTATTATCGACAAAATCATCTGAGATCCAGTTGTTGGGGGTGACTGTTAGCTGTGGAATCTGTGGAGAATGAATTGCTCTGTCTGAGCCTCAGTTCTTGAATTTGTTGAACGGAGGCATTGATCCTTTCTTGATGAGGTGCTGGGAATTCTAAGGCACACTCCACAGGGAGTGGCACTGCTGCCCCGCAGTCCTGGCCTCCTGGACAGTTTAAATCTACCAGCTGCATTGCAGGAGAGAGAAGAGCTGTCTTGTTCCTTATAATAGTCTTCCTCAGAAGACTCTCTGCAGGGTCACCTAGGAGTTGGTTCTGAGTTGATGGCGATGACCTGACTTTGACTGCTGAGATGACTTGGGCTGATATTTAAGCATGCCAGGCAAAGCCCCATGCTACTTGTTCTCCTTTGTCCTTCCCTGTAAGTGACACACTTCTCTAGGGCAGATACCAGGGCAAAGCACATACTTCTGATACCAAAAGCAAACAATTAGAATAACATTCTGGTTACCTTTGCTCCCAGTGCTGGTGGATACCCTAGGAACTTTTACTCATTGATAACCAAAAACCCTCTGCCATCGAGTTGAGCCGCTCTTAGTCAACATTCCTTTGCTTTCTGGTTACAGGAAGAGACAGATCCAGCTTTCTTCCACGGAAGGTGGTTTGAACTGCCAATCTTTTGGTTGGCAGGCTGAATTAGTATGCACCATTCTGCCAGAACTCTTCTCTTTTTCCTTTTTTTTTTTTTTAAGTCCAAAGACTGATGTAGACTTCCTTGCTAGACACAAATCCTACCCTATTGACAAAATGACACAACAGCTTCTCTTAAGGGTGGGTCTTCCATTTATTACCCAGAGATCTCACATGACCTCAGCATTCCTGATCCTTGAGAGTGGTTTGACTGGCAACTGTACAAGTACATAACCCTTGTTGTTTTAAAAATAAAAGGAAAGAGCTCAATAAGAAGTCCATTATTAATCAAATAATCAGATGAAATTAATGTATGAACTACGTACCTATAAACCTTGAGGTAGTTATTAAATCTTTCTAGACTCACGCTTTTAGACTTTGTCAATAAAATGGAAATAATAATGAGATCACCAATGATATTCCATGCTTAGAGAAAATGTACTATTTTCTGCGTGTGTCCTGATGAAAACATTATTGGGATGGTGAAGGGAAGGAGAATGTAGAATGAATGGCTGATCTGACATTGTGTATGGTATAATTAGTGTTATAGAACGGAAGATGTGGAATGATTGACTAACAACACCTCAATATGCTTTACAAATTGTCACACAAATCACACAAATTTAAAAAAGTAAAAGAAGAAGAAGGAATACTCAACATCATTGTTACCATTTAAATTTCTAATTTCTTGGCTCTGTATTCTACACAGAATAGACACTTAATAAAAAAAAATGATGCCTAGTGACTGTTACTGACTTAATGGGAATCACTCTATACAATGTCTGTGCCAAGCAAATACAGGGCCATAAGCTTGATCAACAATCTTTGATGAACATTTCTGGGTTTATAGCGATTATACTCATTGAAGCACATCTCTTGTACATTTTCTGGCAGTTACCGAGATCTATATCCTAGAAGACATTGCTCCAGGCACAGTCATTTACAGAGCAGCAGCCAAGGATCCGGATGATGCTGTTTTGGAGGTAATTTATGGTTTAGGACAGAGGCTATCAGCACCTGGTGGTTTTACGTGTGCCCATATTGTCACATAAAAACCACAGAGATGACCAGGCCAACTATAGTTAAAGTTCAGGTTCCAAACGTATTTTCTGCCTCAATTAACTGAAAATGGTAGAGGGCTGAACTATGTGGGTAACTGCTTCCCTTTTAGAGCACTCCATCTATCCTTTGCAGTTTGGCCCAATCTAATCCTTAGGTAACTTTTGATAACTAATGCTAGGCCAATTCTTTCTTTTGTGGGGAATCTTGGCTGCACACACTACAGAGAAACAATGCAGCTTCCTAAGAGAATTAATTTGTATTTCAAGACTCTAGGTCTTGGCATGAACATTTATAACATCCTGGGAATTTCAAGACTCTAGGTCTTGGCATGAACATTTATAACATCCTGGGAATGAAGCTTATTTTCAGGAGAGGTGTCTTCTAGTTATAGACACCAAAACATGGGGAGGAAACAATCCACATGATGCCAAATGTGTTTATGCCCTAACTTCATTATTGCAAGTCACTTAACAAATCTGCATTTTGGTTTCAACCATAACATCGAGAAAAGAATCCTTACTTTGTCTCCCTTATTAAAAATAATAATGAATGTGAAAGTGATTTTTTAATTGTAAACCACCTGAAAATGACAAGAATTGTGTTGATGTCTTATATCATTATTAAACTGCAACGCTTTTAGCATTACTTCCCAGAACACTTGCTTGTGCTCATGTGAAACCTATACTGGGACCAGGAAGCAGTCCTCAGAACACAGCAAGGAAACACTGCGTGGTTCCAATTCAGGAAAGTAATGTGTCCTGTTTCCATACCTTTTCAATCTATATGCAGAACAGATCATTTGAGAAGCTGGATGATTTGGAGGAAGACTCATTTTCACCTGTGTTACGCAAATGACACACCCTTGCTTGCTGAAACTGAAGAGGACCTGAAGCACTTGCTGCAGAAAGTCAAGAACTGTAGTCTTTAATGTGGGTTGAAGCTAAACCTCAAGAAGACAAAGATTCTCACCACTGGGCCAATTATCATCACCATGGTAGATGGAGAAGAGCTTCAGGTTGTTAACAATTTTAGCTTGCTCGGCTCAACTCAACTCTTGGCACCAGCAAGCAGGAAATAAAAAGATGTATTGCTTTGGGAAAATCTGCTGTGAGGGTCCTCTCCGAGCACTGAGGAGCAATGATGCTTATCTAGAGACTAAGGTGCATCTGATCCAGGCAAGTCTTTGCAATTACGTGCTTTGTACCAGAGAGCTGGGCAATGACTGAGCATGATAGAAGAATCTATGCCTTTGGTTGTGGTGCTGGAGAAGAGTCTTGAGCATATCATGGACTACCAAGAGAACAAACAGGTCTGTTTTAGAGAAGGTGAAACCAAGTTTCTCCTTGAAGGCTAGGATTCTGAAGCTCCATCTCACATACTTTGGGCACGTAATCAGAAAGAACCAGTTTTTGGAGAAGGACATCATGATTGAAAGGGTGGAGGAACAGTGCAGAAGAAGAGTGTGGAATGGATGGACTGACATAGTAATTGGAATAATGAAGATAGGTGTGTCATGCCAGTGAGACTGGCTCAGGGTAGGACAGACTTCAGACCTATTGTACATAGAATTGCTATGAGTCGATGGCACATAACAATAACAACAACAACAACAACCAACAACAACACCACCAACAACAATAACAACAAAGCTTTTAACTAATGGATTGATGGATCAGAATATCAGGCCTGTAATTTTGAATGTTGGTTTGCTTTTCTGAATTGGAGAAGAGGAAGAGACCTGTATACATTGCTGGCATACACTCTGTTTACAATTTATTGGTACTGCTTCTGGATCTTTGTTCAAGGCAACTTAAATGTGTTCCTATTCACTTTAAATAACAGTGGTCACTAACATCTGGGGCAATGGCCAAATGGCGTTTAAAAGCACTGAATACACTCGAATAATTACACAAATGAACCTTACTATTGTCAGCCTCCCACACACACAGTTGTCTTACCCTCCTCCCAGCAGCACGATACTACATCCAGGATGCGACTGGAAAGGTCACAGCTTCCTTTAAAACATACAATTAAACCACCTAATCATGCACATTGCTTTGAATCAACATGTTCAAGATTATAGTATTGGAACCAGCACTGAGCGTCTTCAGCCACGTGAGACTGAGATATCATATCACAATTGCTCCCTTAGAGCTCTCCACAACAGATCACCCACCATGTTGACATTTTAGCAGAAAAAGCACATCACAGTCCAATAGGGCTTAGCTGCAACTCTAACATGCAATCAAAATGACTTACTGGCCAATTAACACAGTAATTCATTTCTAATGAAGGACTCGTAAATGCTTGCTGATACAGATTAAATGCTTCCAGCTTTGGCCCTATACTTTTCTCGGAAAAGAATTAGCTCCATGGCCTTATTTGGAAGTCCCACGTAATGTTCTTTGTGAGTTTTAGCAAACATGGTCTGACATTTCAGTGGTGATAGAGGTTATGGAAACTTGCATTTAAATTCCTAAATACATCCTTCTGACGTGGTAGATCAAATTAGATGTGTTGTTCAAGTATGGGCAATCAGACATTACAACTAGGCAACCACCCTCTTTTTTTTTAAAAAAAACCAAACAAACCTAAAACCACACACTACATATTAAGTCAGAGCAAAAGTTTCTGAAATGGGAAAAGTATCACTGCTTGATATCTGATGGCTGTTGTTGTGTACCAGTGAGTCGGAATGGATCCCTAGCTGACCCTCTGTCAAGTTGTCAGAGGCAGTTAATTGTACAGGGGGGGATTGCCCCTAGTTCTTCCATGGAGTATCTGGTATACTCAAACCGCGTGCCTCTGAGATTATACTGTAGCTTCTTGCCACAAGGCCACTAGTGCTCCCTGATATCTCATGGTGATGATAATAATAATATTATCCACTGCCATCAAATTGATTCTGACTTGTGTAACCCAAGACTGTAAACATTTAAAAAAAATTACAAATTGCATGAAACTTTACAGAGAAAACTGATTTTCCATTCAGCTATGTATGCATGTTTTGGTTTATGATATTAATTACAATACTCATAACCACACTGATTTCATTTCCCCCCCTTAATCCATGTATCCTACACATTCCTGTCTTCTGAGATATCCCTGAGTAAAGGCTTCCCTTTAGATCTTATACGGTTGTTTGTTCAAAGGAGTGAGTACCTTTCTGGTTTATTGTTCAGCTAATGAACTTGCCTATTGTTTGAGTGGAAGTTGAGCTTTCTTCCAAATAATGGACAAAAGTGAGTTTTGTTCAATTTTGAAAGATGACTAAAAGTCATAGGCTCAACTGTTCAGATCATCAAGCTTGGTGTTTCATGTTTTGGACTTTTGTTCTAATTTTTCTCCCATGATGTCCAGCAAACTCTACTGTGACTCCTTTTAGAGTCATCAGCAATGTAGGCAGGTATCATCTGCTGCTTCTTGTCTCAGATTAGTAGAGTTTGAGGTTTCATGGTTCATTTGGACTAGTTGTTTCTGTGTATATGCTTTTCCTCCTTCTTTGTCCCAGAAAGGGAATATTTTTTTTAGAAAGGGAATATTAATACCAGTAATTGCACCTTAAAATAGCCACAGGCAAGCTTTGAAAAATCCCAGTCAACAGTCTCTAAAGTAGAATATAGAGCTTTGTCTTTGAAGATTATGCTGTTGGTTTTGGTTGGTGCCATTGAATCGGCTATAATTCACAACAATTCTATGAACAAGAGATCTGAAGCTTGCCCTATCCTGCAATCCTTATAATCTTTGCCATAATCGAACCCATTGGTATAGTCACTGTGTCAATCAATATCATTGAGGGTCTCTCTTCCTTTCACTGATGCTCCTTTCCCAATATGCTGTCATTTTTCCTAGGACTGCCCTTCTTCACAGTATGCTCAAAGTATGTGAGACAGCGTCACCATCCTTCATTCTGTGAAATACTGTGGTTGCACTTAGTCTCTAAGACACATTTGTTCTTTTGTTGTTCAAAATTTCCCCTATAGAGTCCTTTAGTATGACAACTCAAAGTTTGAATTCATTTTTCATTTCTTCCAACTTAAGAAATTTTCTAACTCCAGCAACTTGCATATTACATTAAATTTCCCTTTGTCTTCTCTAGCTGCCCTTTGAAATCTTCTATTCACCTCTCTTACTTCTCTTCTGACATCTGCTTCAGTCTCTGCTTTCTCCATTGTCTTTGTGAAGACCTTTCTCTTTCTTATGAATGATGTCTGTGATGTCATTCGTACAACTCGTGTGGTCTTCACTCATTTGTTCACTGCATTAAATATTGTTTTTTTCTTTTTTATTAAAAAACATTTTCCGCACACTTTCCTTCATTGATATGTTTCATACAATCATTCACATATATTGTGTTTAATAAAATTAATCATCCTTGGACTATGCCCATCAATACACGGTCTTTTCAGGATCTTTCTCATTTCCTTTACTCCCTCCCTCTACCCATCAAATTGTGCAACCCTGTGATTTCTCCCTTACCCATCCTTACCTCTCTGCTCTCACCCCTTCCCCTCTTGGATTTCCAGAGACGTTTTACTAGCTATCTTTCTATTTTTACAATAATAGTTTTATGCAGTATTTGTCCTTATGAGACTGAATCATTTTTCTCAGCATAATACTCTCCCATCTCTCCTAAGTTATGTAGTATTTTTAAAAATCATTACTCCTGAGTGCTGTGTAGTATTCCATCGTGTGAATGGACCATAATTTCTCAAGCCATTCAGCAAATCTATCATTATTAAATAACAATATAATAATATTGGTTTACACGCAGTCATTCATATATAGTGTGTTTCATTCATGTAAATTGCAGTTTAAACAATCATTCACTTATATTGCATTTTACTCATGTGCATTTATTTTGCTTTACAATAAAACTATTCTTGAGATGCTTTTGAAATTCAACTGGATCATATTGTGGTTCTGCTGGCTGTGTTTTCATCTTCTTCAGCTTCAATTTGAACTTTGATTCGAGTAATTCTGTATTTCGGTCAGAGCTGTCTTATTTTAATTGCTGATTTGAGCTTCTCCATTGTCTTTTCCCATTGATGTAGTCAACCAGATTCCTATGTAGTCCATCACAGGATCAAATCACCAATCCTTCATTTAGCAGCTCAGCTGGTCAGAGCTCTTCAAGAATAACATTAATAACTGTTAAATATGAACTTTGTAAACAAATCAATATAAAATAAAAAAATAACTGTTAAGTGGTTCTCATGTCATAGACAACTTTTGTAGCAAACCTTGTGTTAAGTCTTGAAGTAGAACATCCAAGACTATGAAACAATTTAAAAAGACATAACACACAGGTAATTATCTTCCTTATTTACCAACTTTTAGATGCCTAGGAAGCAATTTAACATATCAAATACATCTGCCACATCTTAGTATTTAGACTGTCATCTTTGCTCATTAGTATTTTGGAGAAGTCCTCGTCCACAGATTTTCCCCACTGTGACACATCCTTTGATTTCTTGACAACAGCTGCCATGGGTGTTGATTGTGGATTCAAGTCAAACAAAATTTGCCAACTCAAAAGTACATGGCCGAATCCCCTAGCTTCTCCATGGAAGAAAGATGGACAGCTTAAATCAGCTTCTTGCGATTTAATGCCAATGAAAACCTACTGGAGGGTCAGCTATGTGGCAGTTCCAACTCAACGGTATATTGAAACCACAAGGTGAAAGTAATGATCATTGAGGCAGACCCTCTTCCTCTTCTACATGCCTCATCAAATCTTGTCAACTTTGTATCTCAACCTTCCATCTTACATTTGATCTTTCTCTTTTTAGCTCAAGTGACCTTGTTAGATGGTAGCAGAGATAATGGGCATTTGCTTTTCTGGGAGATGTCTATGTACTCTGCTTATGGCTCTATTCAATCTTGCTTTAAAAGAACTCTACCTCTCGAGGGTATTTTTTGCAGATGTCCCTAACTAACTGTCATGAATGAAAAATAGCTTGCTCAACATTTATTTTGATTTTCTCCCTTTCTTAGTTTTGAAATTAAACCTACACCTGACAATTTATCTTTCAAACTGGCATTTAAGCTCTCTTATATCTGTCAAACCAGTTAATTAGCACCTTGTGGAAAAAAACCCCAGATACTGAGGATAATCAGCATGGTGGGACAGTGGGGAGGAATAACAGTATCGTGGCACTATTTTCATGAAATGAGGTTTGACATCCCCATTTTGAGGTGAAATAACTCATTCAAGTTATCCAATATATATTGGATTTTATTGTTGATGTTGTTAGATGCTATTGCATTGACAGTATACCTGAAGACTGAAATTCTGTCTGATCCTGTGTCTTTCTTACAATTCCATTGTGCTTAAGCTTGTTGTTACAGTCACTGTGTCAATTTATCTCATTGAGGGTCTTCCTTTTATTTTGGGAATTATAGATTTGCTTGAGGAAATCATTATAAAGTTGACATTCTAATAATGTGGAACAATTTTTCAACATTCCAATAAAGAATAGCTTCTGAAAGTTTCATGGTGGCCTTCATAAGAGAAAAACACATGGCATTTAATGACAAACAGAAATCTACTTTTAAGGTTTCATTATTATTCTTTCTTTGATAACATAAAAGTAATGCATCAATGCAAGCCATGAATTGCACCTCAGAACAAACAGTATTTTCCACTTAGTCAAGTATATTGATTGAAGGCTGACAATGATCAGATTTTTAAAGGAAAGTGAAATTTGGAAATTCTAAGAGGCATAATTAGTGATGGAATAATCAAAAGACTTAACAATTACATGGCAGCAGAGCTTATAATTATGGTCCTGAGGATTTTAATTACATATTCCCATTTTATAATTCAGCTGTAAAATAAACATTAAAGTGGAGAAAAAGAGTCTATTGACTTAGAAACCATAATATGTAAATTTTTGCCTTACAATTTGGGGTGGCATTTTTTAGCTTTAATGGGTTTGCTTTTAAGTGTAATAATTTCAGGGGAAAAGCCCATGGTGTCATTTGAATAGCACCTACATTTTTAATTTTTACAAGTTTTAAATGGAGGGAGAAAACTCATCATATAAGTAGAATATATTCAAGTGTTGGAAATTTTAGGTCATGTCATTTCTGCATTTATTTTGCAAGCAAATTTAAGCATTAAGAAGCAATTTCTTCCTTATCATGTGCTTTGCCTTAATCACTCAGAGGAATGTATTAGGATTCTTGTGGTTGCAACTATGAGAAAGCTGAATCCAGATGGAATTTGTGGTCATAATAACTAAAAGGTCTCTAAGGGTGTCTATTGGGCTTTCAGCACAGAAAAATTCTGGGTTCATGCAGTGTAAACAGAATTAACCATGATCTTCAGCTTCCTCTGTCTTCCATGTAGTAACAAGCTGATAGCAGTGATTTCTAGGCAACAATAGTTCAGTGGTAAAATTCTTACCTTCGATGTAGGTTCAATTCCTAACCAATGCGCCTCATGCTCAGCCACCCTGTGAATAGTGACTGGAGTTTTGAGATGATGCTAATAGAGCTTTACTAAGAGTGAGCTCTAGTAACCTAGTCCATAGAAGGCTGCATTGCTAATCCAAAGGTGGAGACTCTGATGGTTCGAATCCACCAGTGACTTGTAGGGAGAAAGATGGACAATCTTTTTCTGTGTGATTTATAGTCTCCTGAAAACCCATTAGAGGGTCAGCTATGAATGGTTCCATCTTGACTGCAATAGGTATGTGCCTAGATGAAGATGGACTTGGCGTAGAGGCAGTGATCTACTTCTGAAAATAAGCCAATGGACACGCTACAGTTCATAACAGTTAGAGCTGCAACTCATCACAGGATGGAAGAGGGCCAGATAACATTCTTCTCAATGAACATGAGGTCCTCATGGGCCAGGTACTTACTACTAGGCAATTAACAGTGCCAGCAATTGACTTTCATTATCTCAAGCCCACATGGAGTTCCTTTCTCAGGACTTCAGGGCATTTCAGTGGATCCAGTAGGTTTCAGGGGCTATTCCTTAATCAATAATATATACCAATTCAAAATGTGTATGATTTGATAACATTGATGTGGGATGTAAAAGAAAGAGAAAAATCAAGAGTGTTATGAATTAAATAACTCTTCTCCCAGCCCCAAGTATGTGATGTCATGATGTAATATGAGGTTATGAAATGATTCTCCTATGATTTGATAAACCAAGAGTTTTGAGTGGATTAAAGTTGCATGGTGGTTTTGAGTAGCATAAAACTGGAACCGACACATAGCTTTCAGAAACACTTAATCACAGCAGAAGAAACTGCCCGTTCTTCGCTCACTGGAGCAGCTGGCAGGTTTGAACCACGTGTATTTGGGATTGCAGCACAAATTCTTACCACACACCCACAATCCCATCACAGTCTTGGTCAGACATCAAAGAAGATTCACTGGGGTGTGACCTGATATAAGAGGACAGAAGGCACTTGTGAGATATTCTTTGCCTAATCCACTCCTCAAAACATTTCCCTAATAAACCACACTCTTGGTAACACACACACACACACACACACACACACACACACCGCAGAAGGCATAGGTATATCGAATTGTGCAGCTATTTGAATGATTGGGGGTTTGAATTCACCAACCACGCAGCAGGGAATGGGGGGCTATCTCTCTTCTAGCTGATGGAGGATCACCCTGCATTGGAATCATATTGACAGCAGTCCTTTTTAAGAAAATGGCCTGCTATGGTCTTTTAATTTTACAAGCAATAAAAGAAGAGGAAAACCAACAGAGAGAGGGGACCTGAGCACCACAAAGTATACCCCTAGGATCTAGATTCACACACTGGGAAATTCCTAGAACTAAGATACCTAGAGAGTCTTCAACTAGAGCCAATGCTCTAAATTTGAACTTCTAGCTTCCAAAATGGAAATTTATTTTTGTGAAAGCCAGTCACTTTTGGAAGCTCTGTTATGACAGTACTAAGACAAGAGCCTCCTAGATATTTTAGCTTGAGTGACCTATTGAAGAGAAGTAGTGTTGAGAAAAAAAATGTGTGTGTGTATGTGTGTGTGTGTGTGAGTCTGAGAGGCTAGGTCAATCACCATGCAGAGTAGATGGGAATAAAACATCTGGAACAGAGAGAGGGATAGGGACATCTGTTTGGAGTCTCCAGTTTGTACAATACATTTAAATTCCGAGACTAATGGGATTACCTAGGGAGTAAGTGTGATATAAAACGAGAGAAGAGGTCCAAGGTTAAAGCCTGGGGTGTCCCTGTATTTGGAGGTTAGAAAGGAAGAAGCCTGAGAAAATATGTTTGCACAGCATCAGTAAGGTAAAACAAAATGAAGAGAAGGGAGAAACTAGGAAAGACATCTTTTGAGTAGATAAAGTTCCTGAAGTAGGTGAAGTTTCCGAGTTGTTGAGATAGAGAAACACAGGTTATTTTTCACTGAATTCGTCAATATGTTCATTGCGAGAAGTCAGATAAGTGCACGGAGCACATAACTTACTTTGCCGTGTGGGTGGGCGAGAATATGCAAATAGGTTGTGTTAGCCTATCCACCTTTGGCCTTCTTCTTAGGTGAAGCTTCTCTTCATCTCTTCTGCCCTTCTGTGATTGGGTTCTTTTTCTTGTTGATATGCTGGAGTACTCTACAAATTTTAATTATCAGTTCCTTTTCAGATAATGTCATTGCCAAATAATTTTTACCAGTCTGTGGGTTTCTTTTTCACTCTATTGGAAAAGTTTTTGACGCACACAAGGTTACGTTCATCTATCTTATCCTGTCTTGGTTGTAGATTTTTAGTGATGCTTGAAAGTCTATTTATGTCATATATTAGGGTTTCTAAATGTGTTCCTATTTTTTCTCTGATGAATTTATAGTTTTGGGGTTTACTCCTAGGTCTCTGATACACCTTGAGTTGTCTTTTGTGTGTGAGATGAGGTGTGGATCTTGCTTCAATTTTCTGCAGATGGTTTTCCATTTTGCCAGGACCATTTCTTTTTTTTTAAGTTATTATTAATTTTAATGAACATTTACAGAAATTTTGGATTTCCATTCATTCTTTGTTGCATTTTTCTCCCTGCCCACCCCTCCTCCTAGTTAGCTCCTCTCTCTGAAAAGTAAAAGAAAAATTCCTTCATTGGTACACAATCTCCCCGCCCTTCCATCCCCCCCACCCCAGCACACTCCATTATGCAACCTTCACTCTGGACTCCTGTCATAGCCATAATAATCAACCATATATCGCTTTTAAACTGTTCTCTCCCTTATTTGTTTCAATGCAATATACATAGTTTATCCAATTTTTTTCAGACTCACCCCAACCCTGATGTCAGTCCCATTCTACAACAGTGGCACTGTGCAGTATTTGTTCTTTTGTGACTGAGATATTTCACTCAGCATAATGTCCTCCAGGGCCACTCATTTTGAATAATATTGCATGAGTTCCTTTTATTCCAATACAGTAGTATTCCATTGTGTGTATATACCACAGCTTCTCTATCCATTCATTTGTTGATGAGCATTTGGATTGTTTCCAACTCTTTGCTATTGTGAATAAAGCCAGAATAAACAGGGGTGTGCATATATCTGCCTGGGTTACAGTTGTGGTTTCTTTAGGGTATATTCCCAGTAGAGGAATTGCTGGGTCAAATGGTATTTGTATTTGCAACTTTTTGAGAAAGTGCCATACAGCCTTCCATAGTGGTTGTACCATTTTACACTCCCACCAACAGTGAATAAGTGTTTCAGTTTCTCTGCAACCTCGCCAGCATTTGTTGTTTGCTGCTCTGTTAAATTTTGCTGTTCTTACTGGGGTGAGATTATATCTCATAGTTATTTTGATTTGCATCTCTCTTAGAGTTAGGGATTTTGAACATTTCTTCATGTATTTGTTTGCCACCTGAATGTCTTCTTTAGTGAAGTCCTCGACCATTTCTTAAAGAGGCTGTCATTTCCCCATTTACCTGATTTCATCTCCTTGTTAAAGATCAGTTGATCCTGGGTAAATTAGTTTATTTCTGGATTCTCAATTCTATTTCGTGTGTTTGTCACTGTAGCAGTACCATACTGTTTTGATTGTTATAGTAAGCTTTAAGGTCAGGAAGTATGATATATCCTACTTTGTTTTTATTTTCAGTAGTACTTCCCTTATTTGCGGTCTCTTACCTTTCCAAATAAAATAGGAAATTGTCTTACCATTTTGTTGAAAAATGGCATTGGTACTTATATTAGGATTGCATTAAATCTGTAGATTGCTCTTGGTATAATTGTCATTTTTATGACAGTGTGCCTTTGTATCCATGAGCATGGTATATTCTATTTATTTAGATATACAGCCCGTATTAACTCAATAACAGCAGTCAAAGCAAGGCAAGGGTTAACTGTGGAACAGACCATCAATTACTCACATGCAAGTTCAAACTGAAGTTGAAGAAAATGAAAACAACAAAATATAATCTTTAGTCTACTTCAGTTGAAATGAAAGAATCTCAAGAATAGATTTGATACATTGAACAGTGTTAGTTTGTTTTTTTCTTTAGAAGCATTTTGTAATTTTCTTTAGACAGGTCTTTTGTGTGTCTAGTTAAATTTGCTCCTAATTATTTCATGTCATGGTTAGTTATTGTCATTGATATTTTTATTTCCTTTTTTGCCTTCTCTTTGCTGTTGTTGTTGTTATGTGCCGTCGAGTCGTTTGCGACTCATAGCGACCCTATGTAAAACAGCCTTAAACCCTGCTCTATTCTGTGCCAATCGCATGGCCTCTGACACACTCATCCCAATTTCCCCAATCACTGAATCAATCCACCTCATAGAGGGTCTTCCCCTCCTGTGCTGTCCCTCCACCTTACCAAGCATGATGTCTCTCTCCAAGGACCTGTCTCTCCTTACAACATGTCCAAAGTATGTCAGACGAAGCCCCAGAATCCTTGCCTCCAAGGAGTAGCC
>NW_006399882.1:3833022-3838018 GCF_000299155.1 Elephantulus edwardii | reverse complement strand
ATGAATCTGTTTGTTTTCTTGGCAGTCCATGGTACATTCAATACTTTTCTCCAGCAGCACAGCTCAAAGGCATCAATTCTCCTTCTATCTTCCTTAGTCATTGTCCAACTCTCTGATGCATAACAAGTGATTGCAAAGACCATGGCCTGTATCAGGTGCACCTTAGTCTCCAGAGAGACACCGTTGGTACTGTAGAAAAATCTCATTGATTTTTGTATGTTGACCTTTATCCTACTACTTTTTTTTAAAAATGAAATTTTTGTTTTATACTGTTATCCTGCTACTTTAGGATTGGTGAACTGTGCCCAACTCTTGCTGAGTTTTTGGGGTTTTCTAAGTATACTGTCATTTCATCTGCATATAGGGATAGTTTTACCTCCTTTTTACCAATTTGGATGCCTCTTAATTTCTTCTTTTGCCTTATTACTTTGCTAGCACTTCCAACACAGTGTTGAATAGGAGTGATCATAGTGGAAATCCTTGCTTAGTCCCTATTTTCAGGGGAAATGCCTTTAATCTTTCTCTCTTGATGTTTGGATCTTTGCTTTTTGTCAATATCTTCAGTGCAACTGGATCTTCTCCCTTCATTGCCACTGGTTCTTGATTCTATGCTACTTCCTGAAATGGTTCAGTGTCAACTAACTCTTTTCCTTTCATGTTCTTTTGATGCTTCCTGCAGCATTCAAGATTTTGCCTACAGAATCCTTGAGTATTGAAACTCAAAGCTTGAATTTAATCTTCTGTTGTTATATCTTGAGAAATAATGTTTTTCTTTTTTTGTTTTCTAACTCCAGCACTTTGTACATTTGATTATAGTACTTTGTTTTGTCTTCTCCAGCTGCTCTTTAAAACTTTTTGTTCATATCTTTTATATTATATTTTCTTCTCTTTGTTTTAGCCTCTGTCAACAACAACAACATGTTCTATTACCATTTTCAGAATCTCTTCTGACATTCATTTTGGTCTTTTCTTTCTTCCCTGTTTTTGTAACACTTTGCTTTCTTGGTAAGTAATATCTTTGATGTCATTTCATAATGTATCTAGTCTTCAGTCATTAGTGTTCAATATATCAACCATACTCCTTTTTTAAAAAATAGTTTATATTGGTTTACTTACACAGTTTCTACACATTGTTTTTCACACCACATCTTTCCCATTTGCTTTATCTGCCCCTCATTTTATCCATCAAATCGTGTGACCCTATGATTACTCTTCTGCTCATCCTCATCCCTCTGATCCTACCTTCCTCCCATTGTTTCTACAATAACGGTCTTATACAATATCTGTTCTTATGGGACTAAGTTAGTTCACTTAGCATAATGCTCTCCAGACCCTTCCAAATTAGGTTATATTATCAAATAATTTTTCTTGAATGCTGTGTAGTATTCTACATGAAGAAATTCCCCAAATCACTGGCAATAAGAGAGATACAAATCAATTTATTAGAATTTTCTAAATAAACTAGTATAAAAATAATGTAAAATAGATGCACGAGTGGCATCCACTTCATAATCCACATGCTTCTGGAAACTCTATGAACCTGGAGAAATTACAATAGTTATAGAAAGGCTTCAGGCCTTTTGTTTTTTAGGGTTGCTATTAGTTGTGCTCGACTAGATGGCAATCAACAACTACAACATGGTAGAATCTAAGGAAATATTTGTGGCATTTCTTGAAAGTTTCATTTTTAACTTGTCCCCAATAATCTGAAATTTCTCCCCATCTTCACCTAAAAATAATATCTTCTCGTGATGCCAAGGGAGAGGGGAAGATATTCTTGGAAATTTCTTATATGCAATGAAATATCGTTTGGTTTAGGTATACACTAGGCAAGTGGATTTGAGAATTGTGCTATCATCCCAGTTATTCAAGGCAGAAATAAATTTTGCTTGAAATAACTATGAAATTGGGGGGAAATGATTTTAAGAAAACCTTTAATTATCTAGAAAATATTTTTAATAACTCACATGAAAGACAGATGTTTGATAATAACCAAAATTACACTTATAAGAAATCATTCTTGGGAAATATTTCATACTTGTACAACTTGTACCACCATCCACAAGATGGCATACAAGTTTGTAATATATGTTAGTCAGTAGTTGTGCCGTTGCTAAATAAATACTCTTTCAATAAGAAATGTGTGCAGGAATTTGCCTTATAAAATGTATATGTATTTTTTACTTTCTAAATTATACACACATGTACATATACAAACACATATACATAAACACTCTGGCAATGTTTTCTGTAGATTATGGCTACGTTGTCAGACAACGATAAGCCCATTTAAGTGTATTGACTGGAGTAACGTGAGAAGGGATCAGTACTGTAAGTCCCTTCACACAAGCAAATGACTAGTTAAATGACTGGCCTGCTCAAAGTCAACAGCCATGCATGTTGGAAGTTCAACAAGACAAGACAAAACAAACAACAATGTTCTGCTGCTCATGGATGAAAAGAAATTTATACAAGACTAAATTAGAAATTATTGTAAAAATATTGTTTTATCAAGGTTTATTCGGTCATTTTAAATACTCCTGAAAACATTTCCTGAGACAAACGGGAAATATCACAGCAATTCATATCGTGATGATCTCCTTCCTCAGTGGTAAAAATCTTAAAAGCAAAACATTGAAAATTCTGTGGGGTGCACATAGTTCTACTTTGATACACAGAGTTACCATGTTTTAGAATAGTATTGTTTCGATTTTTTTACTTACTTTGGCTGCAGCTCTAGGATCATCTGTTATTATTTTTGTTGTGTAGTGTCAAGTCGGAGCTGACCCATATTTGACCCTCCAGTGGGTTTTAGAAGCAGTAAGTTACATGGGAGTTGACTGCCTATCTTTTTCTCATGGAGCAGCTGGTGGATTCGAACCACATACTTTTGTGTTGACAGCACCATTCCTTACCACTGCGTGGTGTTTATCAGAAACACAAATGCCAGGGCTGCAGCCTAGTTAAACCACAGTCTCTGAGAATAAGTTCCAGGTATCAATATTAGTTTTTTTTCCGTTTACAAGTTACTTGTTATGTATAGTCGAGTTGGCTTCAATTCATCTTGTTACATGCTGTCGAACTGACTGCCACTCATATTGACCCTGTGAACAACAGCTCTGAATCATGCCTTATCCACAGCTGTCTTCAAAGAGTTCCCACATGCTTGACCCCATTGACACATTCACTGCGTCAGTCCATCTTGTTGAGGGTTTTGCTCTCTGTCTCTGATCTTCTAACTTTCCCAGAAGGGTGTCTATCCTGTCAGCATGCCCAAATTATGTGGGATAAACATTTACCATCCTCGTATCTAAGGAAGACTCTGGTTGCACAGACTTGTTTGTTCTTTTGGTAGTTCTTGGTATGTTCAGTACTCTTCTCCAACACCACAATTCAAAGGCATCAATTCTTTGTCATCCTTATTGATCATCCAACTTTCAGATGCTCAGGAAGCAGCTGAAAATACTATGGCTTGAATCAGGAACATTTAGCCTCTAAACGGATATGGTTGCTTTTTAACACTTTGAAGTGGTCCTCAAAAGCAGATTTTCCCCAATGAACCACATCTTTTGATTTCTTGGCTGCTGTTATTACGGGAGTTAATAATTTGGATGGTAGATCCAAGCAAAAGGAAATCCTAAATAACTTCAAGCTTTTCCTCCATTTATTTTGATGTTGCCTATTGGTCAGGTTGTGAAAATGTTTGTTTTCTTGATTGTAAGATGTAATCCATAGTAAAGTCTGTAGTCTTTGATCTGCAGTTAAGTGCTTCATGTCTTCTTCATTGTCTAGAAGCAAGATTGCATCATCTGCATAATGCAGGTTGTTGATGCATCTCCCTCTACTCTTGATGCCACTTTCTTTTTTACATGGTCCAGCTTCTGGAATGATTTTTTAAAAACCATGTAGATATAATAGATATGGAGAGAGGATACAACCTTGATGCACAGCTTTGTAATTTTAAAGCATGCAGTGTTTCCTTGTTCTATAAAGACAACTGCTTCTTGGTCTATAGGAGCACAATTAAGTGTTCTAGCACACTTATTCTTCTCTATGTTATCCGTGATTTATTATGATCCACACAGTCAAAAACTTTTGCATAGTTAATAGAACACAAATAAACGTCTTTCTAATACTCTCTGTTCAGCCAAGATCCTGAATTAGTACCTGACATTAGCAATGGTATCCCTCCTGCCATGGCCTCGTCTTAATCCAGCTTGAATTTCTGGCAGTTCCCTCTCAGTGTACCATTCCAACTATTTAAAAAATAATCTTCAGCAAGATTCTACTTACATATGTTATCACTTGTAATGTCCTATAGTTTTTACATTCTGTTGGCTAACTTTTTAAAAAAATGGCAACAAATATAGATCTCTTCTGGTCATTTGGCCAGATATCTGTCTTTTAAATTTCCTGGAAGAAATTTGGAGGACATTCAAGTTGGAAAATTTAAAAAAAAATGAGGAGAAACTGTAAATACCCATTAGTAATGGTAACATGAAATGTAACAAGTAGAAATCTAGGAAAATTTCAAGTCACTAAAAATGAAACAGAATACATGAAGACTGACATTTGTGAGTTGAGATAGACTGGCATTGGACATTTTGCATCAAACAGTCATATAATCTATTTTGCCTGGAATGACAAACTGAAGAGGAATGGTGTTGTATTTACTATCAGAAAGAACATTTCAAGATATTTCCTGGAACACAAGACTGTGAATGCTAACATACTGCCCATAAGCACAAAAGGAAGATTTGTTAATATAACTTTTATTCAAATATACACACCAAATATTAAAGCTAAATGAAAATTGAGGATTTCTACTAACTTTTGCACTGTCCAATTGATTGAACATGCAATCAAGATGCATTAATTGTAATTGATGATTGAAAAAGTTGGAAACAAAGAGGGACTGGTAGTTGAAAATATACGAACTTGGTATATGAAATGAGACTGAAGACAGAATGAAGAAATTTTGTAAAATCATTGCAAA
>NW_006399882.1:3817562-3824084 GCF_000299155.1 Elephantulus edwardii | reverse complement strand
CCAAACTACTCTTTGGAGGCAAGGATTTTGAAGCTCTGTCTCACATCCTTTAAGCATATTGCCAGGAGGAATCAGTCCTTGGAGAAGGACATCGTGCTAGGAACAGTGACGGGATAGCACAAGAGGGGAGGAAGACCCTGAATGAGATAGATTGACTCAGTGACTAGGGTAGTGAAGGTAGTTGTGTCAGGGACAGTGAAATTGGCTCAGGATATGGCAGGGTTCAGAGTAAATGTACATAGGGTTGCTGTGAGTCTCAGGTGACTCCATGGTACATAAGAACAACAAAGGTCACAAGGTCACTGAGTAGATTTTTAAATGAGAATAAAGGAAATTTTGAGATGCCTCATTAATTCTAACCAATTCCTTCTCTTCAAAGGAAATATATCAAACAACACAAGATACAAAAACCCCCAAACATATGGCCACCTAATAGATTCTGATGCATGGTGACCCTATAAGGAAAAGTAGAACTCCCAAAGTGTTGGGGAATGTTGGAGGGGGAGGGAGGGCCTCTGGCCAGGACAGATTGCCTAGCTCTGGGTAAGTGCAAGCCTCCAACAGCCTTTAATATGGGGCAGAGAAAACTCTCCTGCGTTTGGCAGTACCAGCTTGAGAAAGCTCGCCATCTGGGAAGATGGCTGCCTCATCTGTTGAGCTGGGATTAGTCTGCACAAGGCTGAGGTTTTATTCTATCCACATGTCTCACATCTGCAAGCCCACCCTATTCTGTCTTCCTGTTTACTCACTCATATGTAAGTGCGCTGCAGCCCCCAATAAAATTGAGCTGGATTGACTCTCTGATCGGCTCCCAGAGTGGTGTGTCTCCGTCATGATTACCCCCATTAGGGTGTCACTGTTCATTGCTGGCAAACAGACAGCGACATCGAAGGACTTTCCAAGTCTGTACTCTTTAAGGGACCAGACTGCCACACCTTTCTTTAACAGAGCAGCTGCTAGGTTCAAACTATTGACAGCTGAAATGGCCACTGAGCACTGAAGCAATATGGAACCAGGGCTTCTATCTGTCATTTTGTTGTTGTTTTCCTGGTTTTTTATTTGCTTTTTAAAAATTAGTTTGTTTACAAAATTCATATACATTATGTTTCACACTACTCTTCATTCACATTGTGATTCATACAATCATTCTAATGCTGTATGTTTTATAAAATTTATCACCATTGGACCTTGGCTGGCCATCATTATTATCCTATCTTTTTGCCTGGATCTTTTACAATTTCTTCTCCTCTTCCTCTCTCTCCACTCACCAAACTGTGCTACCCTGTGGTTTCACCCCTATCTATTACAGCCCTCCCCCCTTGAATTTCCATATGTGTTTTACTAGTTGTCCCTCTGTTTTTACAATATTGATTTTATGCAGTATATGTTCTTACATGACTGTGTTAGTTTACTCAGAATAATACTCTCCAGCTTTTCCCAAGTTATGTAGTATTTTTCAAAATCATTGCTCCTGAAAGCTGTGTAGTATTCCATTGTGTGAATGTATCATAATTTCTCAATCCATTTGGTTGTGGTTGGACATTTGGGCTGTTTCTACGTTCTTGCAATAGTGAATAAGGCTGCTATGAACATTGGAGTACAAATCTCTGTGTCTCAGTTCCAATTTCCTTGGGGTATATTCCTAGTAGTGGAATAGCTGGGTCATATGGAATTTCTGTGTTCAATTTTTTGTTCAACTTCCAGAGTGGTTGCACCATTTTGTAATCCTATCAACATTGTATCAGAGTTCCCACCTCTTCACATCCTCTTCAATATTTATTGCTTGCTACCCTACTAAACTTTGCCACTGCTACTGGGATGAGATGGTATCCCATTGTGATTTTGATTTGCATCTCTCTTATTGCTGGTAATTTTGAGCATTTCTTTATGTGTGTGTTGGCCATCTGAATGTCCTCCTTTGTGAAAAGTCTTTCCATGTGTTTTGCCCATTTTGTAATTGGGTTATCAGTCTTTTCTTCTGGGGACCAGGAGTATTTTGTAAACTTTGGTATGAAAGACCCTTGTCTGAGATGGTATTGCCAAATGTTTGTTCCCAGTCAGTAGGCTTTCCTTTCACTTTTAGAAAAAGGCTTTTATGCATATGAGGATTTAATCTTTAGAAAGTCCCATTCATCAATTTATTCTCCCCAGATTGTGCATTTGTGGCTGTGTTTGGCAGTCTCTTTATACCACAGGCTGGGCCTGCTAAGCTTGGTCCTAGTTTGTCTCTTATGAACTATATGGTTTGGGGCTTTACTCACAGAACTCTGATCCATCTTGAGTTGATTTTTGTGTATGGTGTGAGATGCAGATTCTGTTTCAGCTTTCTGCAGGTAGCAGTCCAGTTTTGCCAGCACTGTTTGTTGAAGATGTCTTCATTTGGTAGGTTTTGTTTTCTTGTCGAATATTAGGTGACCATTGATAAATGGGTTAATTTCTGGGTTCTTGATTCTGGGTGGTTTTGGTGTTTGGTTTCTTTTAATTCTGTCATGTTGTTAGTGGAGCCCCAGTTATGCGTGAACTCATGCTTTGGTGCTGCAGATTGGTGCCAGGGACTGGCGTGCTGGGGGCTCAAAGGCGGCTGGTAGGACTGATTCTTTCAATGGAGACACGGAGACCCTTAAACTGTTTCTTCAAATCCTTGTGAACTAATCAGAAATTCCCATTACTTCCTTTCCCCTATGCTTTTAACTTCCCAGCATTCAGCCAGACCAAATGTGATCACAACTGGCTGCTTGGTCTACTCCACACCTCATTCATTTACTTCTTATAGTTAAGATTTCCCAGAATTGTCAGAGGAATATCTTTATTTTAAAGAGTGAACTGGTTTTATGAGGTGTGTTATTTTAGTTTTGTTTTGTTGTATGGGTTTGTTTTTGTTTTTTTAATAGAGTTATCTCATGAATAATCTTAAATTGTCTTGAAACTCTTCTTTGCATTCATCTGTTTCTGATATTGAAAAGCAGAGCACACATTGTCTTAAGCTTTATTTACTTTACCAGGCTAAAGATTTTCCTTAATTTTTTCATACTGAGGACTAACAGACTTTCCTGTGTCCCTGTCTCTCTTTTCAACTGATTTGACTAATGACTTAATTTTGTTCTTAAAGTGTCAGACACTTCCAATTGTTGAAGTTATTGGTTTGACTGACTTTTAAACAAAATGAATCAATTGTATAACGTGGTTAAGTAAACCCAAATATATTTTGGTGAAAGCCTGCTAGTTACTATAAACTGTTTTATTTGGTGTTTGCAGTTTCTCACTAGTTATTAAAGTGGTTGATCCTGGAGGACTTTTTACAACTGGAAACCTAAAGATTTTCCTCATCAATGTCAATGATAAGGACCCTATTCTCACCTGCAGGTAAGAAAATAACCCCTAATATATTATTTTAACTTGACCTTGCAAATTCAATAGCAAGTTATAGTTTCTGAAATCTGTGAACAAAATTTCCATTATGGTGGAATCTTCTTTATTTTTCCTGTGAAGAAGGAAAATAGCTAAGTACAGTGTCAACAACCACTTAAAATTCTGAAGACATCCTTCTTTTTTTATTATTTTTAATTTGTGGGAGAAAAAAACATTTCAAAAAAAGGCTAAAGAAGGAACAGATTGGACAAAATATTCAATTAGAAATATACAATGACGTATATTAGAAATTATCCACAGGCATGAGGTATTCAAATAAGTAAGACTCTGCTACCATTCCATGAAATAATATGGTTTAAAGTGAAAACCCAAGTCACATATACATAAATGTCAGTAGTGGAACGATCCATCCTTTTTACTTGCAAAGGATAAACAGAAAACTATATTTCTATAGGACATTTAGAAAGAGTTCTCTTCACTTTAAGAAGGAAGACGTCCTTCTTCAAAATGGAAAATAATATTGTTTCAAAGTATAAAATGTATTAAAATATGAACTAAATAGGGTGTTATCAGCAAAATATATCCTCAGAGTCTGCTGTGCTTTGTTATTTCTCATTGACCTTCAGGATAATGATAATTAATATTCTCTGCTTAAAAAAATCCTAACAGTGGGGAATTTCTTTAAACATTTTAAGGGCTAGTAATTATGTGAAACTGGCTCTTATTATATAGCGACAAGAGCATGGAGGTTAAAAAGACTGTCTAGAGTCCAATCAACTGGAGATCAGAGCATCTTCCTGCCGCCTAAAAATCAGTTATTAAAATTAAGTAATTTCTTCAAGTTCCTTAATTTCTCTAAAATTTCAATTTTACATCTGTAAAATAAGGACAAATATTGCACCCACTGCTACAAATATTGTGAGGGGAAATATGAGAAAATAGATGAAAAGTGCTTTAACAATCCACCAACTCATTACTGTCATGTAAAACTGACCCTCCAGCAGGTTTTCAGAAGCTGTAATGGAGGAGACTGCTCTTCTCTCTCCCCTAGAACCACCAGTAGATTTGAAACAAATCCCTTTGAGTTGGCAGTACAATTCCTTACCCACTAGGCCAGCCAATTAGCACTCCTGTGAAAAGTGCTTAGCACTAAACTATAAATACTGAATGACTAGGTTACAATAAATGACATGGTCAAAACTTCCACTCATTGTTACAGTCTTTAAACCACCAGCTCTCCTCCCACCATGTCAGTATAAAAGAATGTACAATAAGTCAGTGCCACTTTATTAACCTTTTCTTTTAAAATAAGTTTATTTAGCATCGACAACGCAGTCTTGAATGTTACTTCTGTAAACTCAACCGTGCACAGTAAAGGTGACTTTACATTAGATGAAGAAATTCCAATCGGGAAAACGGTGGGCATGTGCCAGGCCACAGATGAAGACAACTTGGGAGATTTAACCTTTGGATTAGATCCAGGAAACACTTACTTCGTAGTTGACAAAGGTAGGTTGTGAATTATTCTCAGTAAATGATATCCCTTAAAACATAATACTATATCTGTTTATTAATTATATCTCTTTCAGAAGACTGGGTTTTCTGGGGACAAGCATTGGGTTTTCCTCATTCCTATAAATCATTGTGAAGGACATAGTAGATACTGGGTAAAACTATTTAACACCTCAATTTGCTTGAGGACTTATTCGAGATCTGATGTCTGGTCCACATTTCTGATCCCTTATATCTTACAGTTAGGAGCTGAATGTCAATGTTTCTCTCTCTCTCTATCTCTCTCCCAAATATTCTTCGTTCATTCATTAGGAACTGCTACAAATGTCCTGGCTCTCCACATGACCTCCCAAAGTCATCTTCTCAGACCTAGTTCATTCTTCTTTCTGCCTCAGAACCAAAGTTATTGTGGGAGAGAATCTAATTGGACTTTCTAGTGTCAATCATTTCCTCCTCATCCAGTCAGATATGGCTGAGACAAGGCTTCTTCTGGGGTTGAATAGAGATAAAAAGTTGGCATTTCGAGTGAGTAAATGTACAGGTTACAGCCGTTGTAGCAGTCGCTGTCATTCTTCCACCCAAATCATTTCAGGCCATTCCAGATTGTCAGGTTGACTTCTGGCTCCCAGAATCTGTGTTTCTTGGGTTTTGGGTTTTTGTTTGTTTGTTTTTTACTTGAGAATTTATTTGGGGTCTGATGCTTGTTCCACACTTCTGATCTCACAACAGGTTGTAAGTATTGGAGAAATACTACTTTTTTCACCCTCCTCACTCCTCAGCTTTTAAATAACAACTGAAGGAAGTTGCTGTGTAATTACTCTCATTCTCTGTTTCTGGCACAGTATAATTCTTTTATGCACTCAAAATATGGGATTTATTTTAGAACTATTGTGCTACCATGACTCTTCTGACATTTTTCCCATTGCAAACATAATGCATATTCATACAAGTAAATTCTAGACACATTTGCCTATAAATTGAAAGAAATTTTTCTACATCTGAAATGAGTCGTACTTATTAAAAATGGGAATTAATAACAAATACTCTGTATAATGATGTCTTTGTAACAATGATAGAGTATAATTGTTACTAATTTCCTTTTTTATTTTTATGCTTTATGCTGGTGTCTAGACTTCCCCGTGGTGTGATGCTGCAGTTGCTAATAGTGGTGACATTTGACAGTGCACTTTTTATTGACAGCCTTTTCTTTCTTGTCTCCTTCTGTCACACCATGTCCCTAAGTTTCCTTGCTCTCTTCTCAAATAAACTCCTTGCACTGCTGGTAGGTTTGCTTTGGAGAAACTCCCCACTAATAAAGGTACCTTCCTCTCTTACCTGGATTGCCTCATGGGCCTCTTTACTGGGCATCCGCCTTTTCTCCTTACCCCTCCAATAGTCTGCTCAAAGCAGAATGCATTTTCTTTCTAAGCCAAATTGGATCACATTTTCTGTCTTTACTTGGTATACGATCAAGATTTATTTTTTTCAAATTTTTATTGATTCTGCGATGATGCATCTATTAGAACACCTTTGGATAAATAATGAAAACAATTGACCTCTGGACAGCCATTGAGGACAGATTGTTGAAACTGCAGTAACAGAGGTGTGCTGTGTAAAAAAAATTATATATATATATATTTT
>NW_006399882.1:3811925-3817462 GCF_000299155.1 Elephantulus edwardii | reverse complement strand
CTTTTCTAGAACTATTGTCATTTATCAAAGTTCATAGAGTTTCCAGAGGCATGTTTAGGAAGTGGATGTCACTTCTGCTTTCAACCCTGTCTTAAACTGGGAGCTCCACCAAACACTGTCCATCATGGGTAACCTTTATGGCAATTGACACACCAATGGCACAAGGTTCAGCATCACAGCAACCCCAGGTTACCTCAGTCAGTACAGCATATTAACAGAAAGTGACTACACTTAATTAAAATACAGTTTTACTTGATTTTCTGGTAGTTCATAGTATTCAGTATTCTTTACTAACACCATACATCCAAGCCATCAATCCTTCTTTGATCTTTTCTAGTCATCTCTAACTTTTTTATTCATATGTTATGGTGTCGTTGTGTATCATAGAATCAGAACTGATCCATCGGTGACCTTTCAGCAGATTTTCAAGAGGCAGTTAATCACATGGGAGGAGATTGCCCATCCTTCTACCTTATGTTGATGTTGTTATGTATTATAAAGTTGGAAGTGTCTCATAGAGGACCATTCTGTGGGTTTTTAGAAGTGTTAAATTGCACAGGAGGAAATTCTTCATCTTTTCCCTGAGAAACAGCTGGCAGATTTGAACCTTCATGCCTTGGGCTTATCAGGACAGCTTCTTACCACTAGGCCACTAGTGCTTTGAAATATGAAATGGTTTAAAATATCCCAAGTTGAGTTAAGCAAAACTTAACCTTTATGTGACATCATAAGGAAGGGCAGTGAGTGTGAGTTTGCTCTAGGAAGCCAGTCTCCTGTGAGACAAGAAGTACCGAGTACTAACTAGATTGGAGTCAGGGAGGCCTGGTTTGGAGTTTCAGTTTCAACCAAACAGAACTTCTTGCTGTTCAGTTGATTTTGTCTCATGGTGACTTCATGTGTGTCAAAGTAAATCTGTGCCCCACAGGCTGACTTTCCCCAAAGGAAATTACCAGGCCTTGCTTCTAAGGCATCTCTGGAGATACTCAAACCTTCTGGTTAGTAGAAGGTATATTAACTGGTGTGTCACCGAAGGAATCCAACTTTCAGCTTAACCATCCAGTGCTTAAATGTTCTCGGGCCATTCACTTAACGTGTACAATTCAATTTCTTCTGTCAGAGAAAGCTAAAAAGTATTAGCCTATCCTTAGTACTAAGAATGTCCTAGGATTGTTTTAAGTTTTCCTGAGATAATTCTAAAAAATGCAAAGACCAGAATCTGGGTCAGACTGATAGCCATCACTTGTGTTTTCTTATCACTGACACTAAGAACACAGAAGAATTAATTCCCCATGAGTTCAGCTGCTTTCAAAGCATGATGCTAGGAAGCTTGTACTTTACCAGAGAAGCAGGCACTCTCCTCCTTACATTTGGCCTGAAATCTGGGCTCTGACATTTCTCTGATTCCTCAGCTGCACTGTGAGCAAATAGTCACAAACAAGCCTTTCTGAGAAGAGGATAAAGTGAATTCTGGAGTTAAGTCCATCCAGAAGGTCTGAAAGGCACCCCTGGAAGGCACCACATTCTCCCTATAATCTCTTCTCATGCGTCAGAACCCAGGAGTGAGGCTGTCCTTGTTCTCACAGCCTAAGCATTTATTTACTAGTTGATATTGTTATAGATTGCTGTTAGATGTGGTCAAGTCAATTTCAATTCTCAATGACCTTATTAGTATGGACTATAATAGATAGAATAAGGAGAAATCCTTAAAAGGACCTATAAATCTAAATTCCTGGCCCCAGAGAAAGTTAATTTCTTGTCCTGTGGACTGCTTTCTTGTTCAGGGTCTCATTCATTTGGGTGACATTCCAGGGATGCCCCGGCTGCCTAGCAACCACAGTCTCTAAGCCTTCCTTGTACAAGTGAAGGCGTTGTTCATATCAGTACCCTCATTTTTTTAAAGATTGTCTCATTTTAAGAAACATTCACTCTCATAAAAATATAGCTTCCAAATTGACAATCTTTTTGAGCTAATATTGACAACCTTGCAACACTGACATTGAATTTGAAACTGTAAAGTTTTGAGTGGCTCAAAAGACAAACAAGATGGAAATCTTGGAGTTTTTCTGTACACTTATAGATAGCCAGACTGAGTGATTGTGGGCTCTTCCAAGGAGCTTAATCCCAACCATGCTCAATCCTCTGTCATGAAGAAGGTATCTTCATTCCTGTGTTTCCCTTAAAAGTAAATATATTGTGGATTTGCCTGCAGTTCATGAATGCTGCTATTCTGTGACATTGTTCTACAGAAAGGGCCGAAATAAATTCTGCCTTTTTAAATGTGCCTTAATTATATATACAGAAAATGGGTGGTATGAGTGAAAATTAATCGGAACATGATAATGCATTAGAAAAACTAATAAGTTAAAAGGTCACCAATTTCTCAGGTTGCTTTGCAATCCTTCTGGGTTTAATCATCTCTATTAAATTATCTCTACCTCTACACATTATTAAGTCAGCGGCACTTGGTATAATTAAGCCCTGGGATTCATCTTCTCATGGATTTTTGTTTCAGCTTTTTCTAATCATTTGATGCTCATCTAGTTCAGAACCCGTGGTCTTCCCTGCTTCCTTTGACAAATCTCATTTAGAAGTTCATTGGAAAGATGTTATGTGGCGAGAAAGAGACACATTAACAAAAAGTGTCTCAAAACCCACCTCTTATACTAGGGTCATCTCATTTGAAATTTCAAGGCCTCAGTGTTCTTCTCTGTGAAATGGGAGTTACATCGTACCAATGACAGAGCTGTGAAAATTAAGACAATACATTTGGAACATGCAACATACATAGAAGGTAGTATAAACAAAAGCAAACAAAATATTAAGAGAAACAGCTTTATAAAGTATGACCTCTGCTTATACACACAAAATAAGATAAAAAAATACTGCAATGGTTTAGTAATTTTCTTTCGGATAGCTGCTTTCCTTCTATTCCTACCACTATCAAACAATCCATGAATTCTTGTCAGCCAGCTGGTTCTTTAATGGCAACTCATTTTAAATTAATTTCTAAGAATTAATAGATAAACATTTTTTTTAAGATTAACATTTTTAATGCAGTTCAAGTTCACAGGAAAACAAATCGACAGAAAGTACAGAGTTTCCAAATACTCACTTTCCCCTGCAATTAGTTTCTCTTATTAACATCTGGCACTAGTATATGGACATTTGTTACAATTAATGAGCCAATGCTGATACATCACTATTGATTAATGGCATGGCTTACATCAGAGATCATTGATTGTATTGATTGTGTAGTACATGTCTATTGGTCCTAACAACTGCAAGATGTTATGGAAGCATGCTGAATGGTTGTTGTTGTTGTTTTTGTTTTTGTTTTTTTTAAAAACAAAACAACTCCAAACAAACCTTCAAACTTATTGCCTCATAGCTGACCCTCCACTGGATTTTCAGAGGCTGTAAGTCCCTTGGTAAGGGACTGTCCATCTTTCTCCTGTAGAGCAACTGGTGGATTTGAACTACCTGCCTTTGGGTTGGCAGCACCACTCCTTACTGACTAGGCTACCAGAATAGTTTCAGGGCCCTACAAATCCCCCACATAATCCCTTTATATTTACTTTTTGCTATGTGAAACATTCATGCATGATTCTGAATGAAAGAGATAAGTAGATTTTTTTTTTTTAATTAAGGGCAGGCTGTCTGTACTGAAGGCAGTCTAGTGGAGTATAATTTCCTCCTCACCTTTATGCACAAACATTTAGGGAGCAGCAGTCACGTGCAGGGTAGGCGGGAGGCAGGATCACAGTATAGAGACGTTTCAGGCCTGGTTATTGTGGCACGCAGAATCTCACTAGGGAGCCAGCTGGAGTCTCAGTAACATTTTGCTTTCTTTTTACTGTCCAACAAACAGTACTTCGTTTCCCCGGAGGGCTCTGGCTTTGCTGTTGACAGCACCGGGACGATATCGACAGTAGCCGGCTTTGATTTTGAGAGTGAGGCGAAAAGGTAAATACTGCTCCCGGATTTCCCTTGACTTGGATGAAAGCCCCTGTTTCCTTCTTCTGGAACATTTCTGCATCTGGCCTTCATGTGCTCCCAAAATGTAGACGCTGGTGGTATTGCCATAAAGGATGAAATAATCGCTTATACTGTAATTGCACAATTGCTGGTTCAGGTAATAGTCTTGGCTATTTTGGCCGATCTTCTTATCCCTCACTTTTTTCCTGAGCTGAGTACAGAAATGATCTCTGAGATTTACTTGCATCTTGTTGTGTACATGGGTGACTTGTCTCTGAATAGCCTTGAAAGAGTCCAATCAGAATCAACCAGCAACTTTGCAGTTAATGGACTAGCATTTTCCCTCCAGTGCCTTCATACTAGTCAAATGGGTAGCTATTGGTTTACAGTTTTAAAACATTTTATGATGATTGTTATATGATGGCCCTGTGTTGCATCAGAGTGCTTCATGGGGAAAGGCAGTGGACAGCGAGTCATTCCAGTCAGCTCGCTCCTAAATCTCACAAGAACAAGATTCTTTCTATTTTTGAAGGAACTTATCCTAAGTATTAACGTCTTTAGAAAGTAAGCTTCACAAAAGTTAGAGAGCTAAAAAAAAAAAAAAAAAAAAAAAAGTTAGAGAGCTCTGGTGGAGTGGTCCAAGGGGAAGTTCCCCTGTTGATCCCAAGGCCAGCATGTCTCTGGCCATTTGAATCCACCAGTAGCTCCATGGGTGAAAGATGAACAGTCTCCTGTGTGATATATAGCTTCAGAAACCCAAAAGAGGGTCAGCTATGAGGCACTTCTGGGAATTATGGATAATAGTAATCACTTTTTTTGGCTAATGTAGTGACTAGTACTCGGCTGCTAACCAGCAGATCTCTGGTTCAAATCCACCCATCACTCTGGGGTAGAAATATGTGACAATCTACTTCTGGAAAGACTTAGATGATCCTTGCCTTAGGGCCTGACTTAGCTAAACAATGGACAGGCCTATAAAGTAAACAATGAAGGCCTATAAAGTAAACAATGACAACAAGAGGATATGAGATTCTTGGAATAATCAGCTATACAAGATCAATAGGATGGCATTTGCATTGGAGTAAAGCTGAGGGAGCTCTGGTGGCTTAGTGTTAAGGAACTGAGCTACAATCCCCAAGGCATGCAGTTCAAATCCACCAGCTGCTCCATGGGAGAAAGATGGGCAATTTCCTTCTGCGCAATTAGACTACCTCCAAAAATCCACTGGAGAGTCAGCTATGGGTGGGTTCTGACTCAACCTTGATAGTACACAACAACAACAACAATAATAAAGCTTAGAAAGCAGGAAGGGACATGAAAGAAGGGTGAATGGAAACAGTAAGCACAGGGAGAAAGTGGTAAAGTTTGGGATTGTGATTAATGTCGTTGTGGGGATTGTGAAGGATGTCACAAAGCAGGAAATATAGGAATTATTGAATAAAACCCCAATATGTTTGGTAAACTTTCACTCAAATGACAAAATAAAGTTAAATATTTATGGCTTTGAAAACCCCTAAGTCACTGTGTATTGAAATCAGAAAAATGGCAATGTTTTGGGTTTT
>NW_006399882.1:3806022-3811518 GCF_000299155.1 Elephantulus edwardii | reverse complement strand
AAAAATTTTTATTTTATTATTTTTTGTGCATTGTACCATCAAATCAGATCTGACTGGTACAGGAGGAGATTGTGCCTCCTTCTCCAGCAGAGCATCTTGTGGATTCGAACGAGGCACATCTGGGATTGCAGTGCAGCTTCTTGCCACTAGGCCACCAGAGTTTTTTTATACTAATTTATTTACAAAATTGAAATACGTTGTTTTTCACACCAGATCCTTCTCATTTCTCTCACCCCCCCATTAAATTGTATGACCCCATGATTAATCCCCCCCACATCGTACAGCCTCATCCCTCTGCTTCCGCCCTCCTCCCCTCCCCCTTGGATCCTCATGTTCATTCTACAGTAATGGTTTTATACAGTATTTGTCCTTTTGGGACTGAGTTAGTTCACTCAGTATAATGCTCTTCACTTCTCTCCCAACTTAGGTAATAATTTTATACTGGCTTACATACAGAGTTCATAAAGTTAATTTACATTGTTTTTTCACACCAGACCTTTTCCCTTTACTTTACCAATCCCTCCCTCCACCTATCAAATTGTGTGACCCTATGTTTAAGCACCCCCCCTTGGCTCCTTGTACACACTCTACAATAATGGTCTTATAAAGTGTTTTTCTTTATGAGACTGAGTGTTAGTTCACTTAGCATAATGCTCTCCAGTCCCTCCCATGTTAAGTAGTAATTCCCCTCTCTTTGCAAGCTTATTCTGTCCAGCAGCGAGGCTTCCTGCCTTTGCATTCTTCAGAGTCTGGCCATTGTTGTTTGCATTGGAGTTGTTACTTACTCAGAGCAGCTCATGCACAGCTGAACGAGTCTGGTCTGCTCCTGTGACTGCCTCACAGTCTCTGCTATGCTTAGCCTATTTCATATGGTATAGTCCACCTGAGTAAGGGATTTCTTCACCTTCCATGACTCTACATGCATGGGATCCTTTTCCAGGGCTTGCACGCTTCTAACAACGTATCCATGGTACGTGAGTTGAATGCCTAATACCTAGCCATTGGATACTATTGTTGATTTTTAATATATCACAATTTTCAGTTCCTTAATAATGCATCACTTTGCAAATATTTTTTCACTTTTCTATGCATTTTTGGTATTTGTCTTTCAAATGCTAAATTCCATAAAAATTATAAAATTGTATTGTAGATTCCATAAAAGCTTTATTGTTATATAGATAGTACTCAGTTCTTGGTATACAGTTAGCACTAAATAAATGTTGGCTGAGTGGGGAGATGGCTTGGTGAAAAGTTGTACAATGAGTCTTGATCTTATTGCTATATTTTTGTTACTTTCTCTAATGGGAATAAACACATGCTTCCTACCTTCTAATTTCCATGCCACCGTTTTTTTATCCTTCAAAGCCTTAGAATAAAGGTTTTCTTTTCTAGACAGTCTTCTAGTTTTCCATATGATAAAAACACTTTTTATTTTTTTTCTACCATCTAATGGTAGGTTTTCGATAAGCAGCTGTGTTGCAAACTCAAAGGCATGCCGCTCGAATCCACTAGCTGCTCTGTGGGAGAAGGCTGGACAGTCTCCTATCGTATGACATACTATAGTATTTCTGAAAACATGCTGGATGGTCAGAAATGAGTCTGATCTGATTCAACTGCCCACAACATCAACAACAATCATATAGTATGGTAGGGAGCTCTTGTTATATAATCCACAGTGATTGCTCTGTTAATTCAAATCCAAGCCTCCCTGGAGGTTTTAATCCACTGGCAACTCTGAGAGAGAAAGATGGACGCTCTCCGTCCCTGCAATTTACTTGGAAACCCAGTGGAAGTTCAGCTATGAGTTGATTCCAACTCAGTAAACTGAATGAGTGAGTAAATAGAATAGGATTAAAGAGTGTGTCTTGGTGATAAACAATTATGTATTTACTGCCTGTATTTTGAACCAGTTTCTTAATTGTGATGGATGGGACATGGTTTATACATAAACTTTAATTGCCACATATGTAAAATGTAACTTGAAAGTAACAATATGGACCAATTTGCAGTAAAATGTGTTTCATTATTACAGAGCGAGGGACTCTGGTTACTGCAGCCCGCCTCGATGTGGAGAAAGCAGGATTTGCACGTGTTCACTCCTTCTCCATTAGGGCTTGTGATCTCGATCAACGTTGTGCAGCAATTTCTGTGACTGCCTATATCCGTGGCATCAATGACAACGTTCCTTTCTGTGATCAATATGTGATTAGGTAAGCTGAGATGGGGGATGGGCAGGGACAAGAAGACAGAATGGGTATTGCCCTATGTGTTGGTCCAAGTGGACATGTGATTGATCATCAAAGTGACTCTTGTTCTGCAACAGCTTGGTGCTTAGAAATGATTTGTTGCAAAGATCTGTGAATGTTCATGCCTGAAAGCTGGCTCTTCTGGGCCAGCCTATAAGTGGTTAAAAGCTTGAGTTTTGGAGTTATTTATAGACTTGGTTTGCATTCCTTGTCCTGTCATTTATTGCACTCTGGTATCGTAGTTTAGAGAAAGGACACCCATAGACTTGCCTCTTTCTAGTGCTTCAAAAGATGAGTAACCTCTAGTTTGAATTATAATCTTAGAAAGGGAGTGGGGGGGAGGAAGAGGGAGAGAAAGAGTGTGTGTGTGTGTGTGTGTGTGTGTGTGTGTGTGTGTGTGTGTGTGTTCAGTGGTATAATTCTTTCTTGTCACATGGGAACCCAGGTTTTGATTCCTGGCCAGTGCTCCTCATACCCAGCCATTAATCATCTGCCGCTGGAGGCTGTGTGTTGCTGTGGTGCTGAGATTTCAGTGAAGCTTCCAGACTGAGACAGACTAATGCAAAAGGATGGTACAAATGACCAAATATTCAACTACTTACCAAAAGATTGGCAGTTCCAACTGACTCAGAGGCACATCAGAAGATCTGCTATTCTGCTTCAAAAGCATCCTTGAAAATCACGTGGAGCAGTCCTCCTCGGAACACATGGGACTTCTAGAAGAGGAAATCAACTAGGCAAAATCCTTTTGTAATGTCTTGTGTTATATAATCATCCTAGTTCATTTTCAAATACATGAATGGTTCCATAGTTAAACACACAAATACATTTTTCATAGTAAATGGGACAAATAAGGATCTGGAAGTCAGGTAAAATTTACCATCAAAACTTCAAGTCTGGTTGAGTTTTGATACCAAAAAAATTATGAGAATTTTGAGTTTCAGAGCGTTTTGGATTTTGGAATTTAGGTAAAGAAGTGTGGGCCTGCATATTACTGTATGCGTAACTACTTGCATTATCTGAAGCTCAGTCCTCAGCCCTGTTTCTGTTACTGTTCTACATCTTCTACTTTCCCTGCATCTCAATTACATGTAGAAAAGCTGCCTCGTGGCTATTTATGCACAAAAAGATTTACTTCTGTTTAGGAACCAAAGAGAAAGTCTAGCCTTAGAAAATTACAGTCATGTGGGATTATTTAGCCCCCATTACTCTACCCTTCAAATGGGGATAATAGTTGCACCCAACATTCTTATAAGGATCAAATACAACCCATCAAAATACCAAAATCATTTTCATCTAGTGGATTCCAACTCACAGCAACCCTACAGAACAGAGTAGATGTGCCTCCTAGGGTGACTGTTGATCTTTATGGGGAACAGACTGCCACATCTTCCCTGTGGAGTGACGAGTGGGTTCAAACCACCAACCTTCAGTTTAGTAGCTTAGTGCTCAACTATTGTACCGCCTGGGCACTTTCAAATACAACCAATGACTGGAATTTGTTTGGTGCAGACCTTTCACATAGTAAGTGCTATTAATTATGATTATTATTACTATTATTAACATCATCATCACCATCATCATCCCAGGAGGGTCATAGTTAATTAACCAAATAGCTACCACCTACTGTACCCAATGCCGGTACCCCCTAGAGACAACAGTAGGAGTATTTTGTATGCTTATTTACTCTAATGAGCGTGTATTGTTTCAAGACAGTAAGATGAGTGCATACAAAACAGAGCAAAGGTATACATTTAATTTTACATTAAGAATTATGCGCTGGCTTTTGATTATTAGAGGAAGAACATGGATGGCTAGAATAACCAGATAAGTGTCCTTAAGGAGTGACATCTAATTAGACTTCAAAAGGACAAGTAGAATTTAGGGACCAAGGGCTTAAAAGTGAAATTTTGGGGCAGGTAGAGGTCAAGAAATAGATGAATATTTAAACGTGAAAATAAGTTCACTATATGACTACAGAAGTGTCCTTGTTAATCGCAGAATTCAAACATTCCAGATTATAACAACTCAGAAAAATCACATCCCTGTTTTAGCCCTTCTCTGTTGAGATAAAGCTTTTGATAAAATTCTTACCCAAACAAGTACCCAGCTGGGTGCAGGAAGCAAATACTTTCAGAAATGATAAATCCATTCCAAACCATAGTACTTTTGGGAAATGGCTTCCCACATGGTGTTCAAAGCTGTTCTGTCTGCCCCAAACTAAATAGGGCCTTCCTACATCTGCATTGTCCGAACTAGTGGATATTTATGGGGGGAACATCCCTGCTTTTTAAAGTCATTTTCTTCTTAAAGAATTGCCTTTTCTTCTTAAATAAATGAAACAGGTACACGGGCAGAGAGGTGCTTGCAGAAAACACGGTAGTTGCAAGACTCTCGTGTCATGACGTTGATCAACCTCCTGACACACTCCATTACACACCTCACTCGGGACCAATTGGCTCTGGACAACTCTTTGAGCAGGTGCCCAATGCTGCAAATTTCATCCAGGTGAGCACTAGTTGCCAAAGCTTCTGGAACTTTTCCAAGGATATGGGGTTATTTTGTGGCCACAGGTGAGAGACAGCATTGTCAGTTGCAGGAAGGGGAACTCAGACACAAATTCAGATGTCTTAAAGATGCCTTATTATATATAAGCCATCTGGACAAGTCCTTCATTGTCTTGATGCAAACGTTATATCCTTCTCTTCTTGATGAGATAATGTAATAATGCTCCTTTATTGAGGAAAAGGATTCAGAATCCATAAAGCATGATGATGTCCTTAGAGGTAGGTCTATAGCTACAGGTATGATCATGGTCCATTCATTTTCCTGGCCTTGGAAAAGATGCTGAGCTTTTCTCCCCATTCTGTTTGAGTGATAAACTTTCCATTGGCAGAGAAGTAGGATTTTACCCTAAAAGAAGTCTCTTCTTTCAACTCTAATTTTCACAGGTTTTTGTTGATCCCTGTTGGTGTGGTATAATTATTGTGCTTTATCTAAACGTTGTCGCACAGTTTCCACTAGCCACATACTATGGCTGAAGAAGTTACTGTTTATCTTTCTCCTCCTCTGGCCCTACAACTGAAATTTCTTTACAAATTCCAGAAGATGTAAATTGGATTTTTATATACTTTGTTTTAGAAGGATAAGCACTCACTGAACCAAAAGGATTTACATTTTTCTTTAAATTTTATTAATTTTAATGAACATTTACAGAGATTTTGGATTTTCATTCATTCATTGTTGCACT
>NW_006399882.1:3803950-3805877 GCF_000299155.1 Elephantulus edwardii | reverse complement strand
CTGTGATAATCATAATACCTTATCATATACCACTTTTAAACTGTTTTCTCCCTCATCTGTCTCAATGCAATATACATAATCTATCCAGTTTTTCTGTCTTACCCCCAACCCTTTTTAAATTCTCAGCAAAACTGCTTTTCAGGTGGAGTTGACATGTAATGGAGGTAGTAAACATGTTGCTAACCACTTTTTGGGCCATTACATGTTTCTTGTTTTATATATGAATTGCTCTCTCCACCCATTTTTGTTATTGTTGTTGTGTGCCATTGAGTTAGAACCAACACAGAGCTGACCCTCCAGGGAATTTTCAGAGGCAGTAAATTGTATGGGAGGAAGTTGCTCATCCTTCTCCCATGGAGTAGCTGGTGGATTCGAACCAAGTGCCTTTGGTTTGCAGTGCAACTTCTTAGCATTAGGGCCACCAGGATCTCACATTAATGTTCATATTTTCTTTCTTTTTAATTATTTTTTCTTTTTTTGATATTTGAGTGAAAAAAGTTGGGTTTTCATTCAATCATTGCTACTCATTTTGTTTTAGAATGTTTATTACAAGACCCTTAATGTAATTACATTTCCCCCACTTTCTCCCTGTATTCTGTATTTCTCATTTCTATTAATCTTTCTATACTGTGTCTTTCTGTCTTCAGGATTTCATCCTTGGCTGTATGGGGTTTTTTTAGCTTTACACGGTGGATTATGCTAAGAAACTAGTACCTCCCTGGTGTTATTGATCACCTTAGAGGGCTGTCTATAGTTTGACTGAAAGTTGAGTCACTGGGGGGAACTGGGGTTCCAAGTTCAAAGTCTGACTAAAGACCATGGTTGTGGAGGTTCCAGCAGTCTCTGGGACTAACAGACCACTGAGACTAACCTTTATGTTTTTAAATTATGTTCCACATTTCCCCCTACTCTATCCAAGATCTTCTGCCAGGATGCTTTTTAGGTTGGTCAGTGGTAGTAACCAGGCATCATCAACGTTTTCTTGTCTCAAAGATGTGAAAGTACAGGTTGGAGTGGTATATTAGTAATCTGGACTAATTTTTTTAATATATCTTTGCTTTTCTTCTCCCTTGTTTTAGTCAGAGGGAGGCAAATAGTTATGCCTCAGAGAGCCAATGTCTGTATTTTCATAGTTCTCCTTTAGGTCTTGAATGTCATTTATTCCTATGTATTTTCTAGAATAATAATAACTTTAGCTCCCTCTATTACACATTCCCAATGCCACTACCTAATTAATTATTAGTCTTCTTTATTAGACTGTAAGGTCTACAGGTGGTTCTTTGTGGTTTATTGTTGTTTATAACACCTAACACAGAGCTTGACACATTGAGGATGTTAAATATATTTTAATAGATGAGTGACATAATCAGATTATGTGCAAGTGTTTTTAAACACCTGACAACATTGGCATCATATTGACTCCTTAGTATCAGATTGACACAATTCAATGAAATAAAAATGGATATTCACTGGAATGTTATTGTGTTAGAATTATTTTCAAGTTTATGTTGTGTGATCTTATTTACTGCTGTATCTTCAGTGACAACTATGCTTGGAACTTAATAAGTACTGAATAAGGATTTTTGAAATGATGAGTGACTGGTTATAAAAAGAACAACATATATTATGGTACTTTATCACTTATAAGTACTTTCAAAAATACTTACCACTTGTAAGTATTTTCTTTTTAAATATTTGTCCAAGGTTACACAATTAGTGGGCAATAAAGACAAGTGTGACCATTGTTTTCCTTCTCCTATGCCAAAATTCTTTGTGTAAGAGTAAGCAAGTCCACTGAAACAGATGAGGGAGTGAATAATTTAAAAGCGATGTACGATAGGGTATTACGGTTATCACAAGAGTCCACAATTAAGGTTGCATAATGGAATGTACTTGAGGTGGTGGGAGGGGTGCGGGGGGATTGTGT
>NW_006399882.1:3802832-3803785 GCF_000299155.1 Elephantulus edwardii | reverse complement strand
AAAAAGAGTAAGCAAGTCTAGAAGGAGAAACAAAATGCTGCCTTTTTGCTTCCAAAATGCTGAAGTCTCTAATACCAGGCTATGATCCATATCTGCTTTATTAAATGCCATTACTATGAAATGAAAACAGCTTACTCTTGTCTTTTCCAGAATAATTACTTAAAACATGTGCATTCAAATGAAATAAAATAGAACTGTTTTTTTTCCCTCCTGAATTTATTTTGCTCTTTGAGGTTGCCAGAGATTTGGATTATGAAAATCCAGAGGTAGTCTCAGCTGGACATATCTATGAAATGATGGTTTCAGTATCCGATGACTTTCAGCCCTCTCACACAGGTAAGCTTGATTAACTTATCTTGAAGCAGCAATTATCATTTATTTACATCCTTCACTTTGATTGTAAAAAGGAAAGGGTTCATTTATATATATATATATAAGGTTGTTTTACCCAGGTAGGGAAAGGAGGAAGGAGTGATTTAGATAGACAGTCATACATGGAAGTTATTGTCACATTTACAAAGAAAACAAGGCCATATCTCATTAGTTTTTTAAAACTCTTTCCAAAACAAACTGCCATCAGGTTGTTTTACATTTATAGTGAGTCTTTAATATGGAGAAAAACTGTCCTGTAGGGTTAGCACGGTTGTAATAGTGACAGAAGCTGATTGCTTCATCATTCTCCTTTGGATTGGCTGGTGTATTTGAACTGCTGACTTTGTTGTTAGCAGGTTCTTAAACGTTGTTGTTGTTGTTGTTATGTACCATTGAGTTGCTTGCGATTCATAGCGACCCTATGTACAACAGCCCTAAACTCTGCTCACTGTCTCCTACACTCCCATCCCAATTATCCCAGTCACTGGATCAATTCACCTCATAGAGGGTTTTCCCCTCCTGTGGCTGCCCTCCACCCTCCCAAACATGATGTCCTTCTCCAAGGACCTCTCCCTCCTTAC
>NW_006399882.1:3800084-3802185 GCF_000299155.1 Elephantulus edwardii | reverse complement strand
GTTGAAAAGGTATGGAGACAGGACACATCCCTGGCGTACACCCTTCCCAATTTGGAATCATGCAGTGTTTCCTTGCTCAGTTCTGATGACTGCCTTTTGGTCCAAGTATAGGTTTCTTATTAGCACAATCAAGTGTTCTGGGATTCCCATTCTTCTCAGAGTCAGCCACAGTATGGTATGATCCACACAGTCAAATGCCTTTGCATAATCAATGAAACACAGATAGACATTTCTTTGGTACTCCCTGCTTTCAACTAAGATCCATCTAACATTAGCTACAATATCCCTAGTACCCACAACCCCTTCTAAACCCAGCCTGGACTTCTGGCAGTTCTCTGCTGATGTGCTGTTCCAGTTGCTTTTGGATAATCTTCAGTAGAATCTTGCTTGCATGTGAAATCAATGAAATTGGTCTATAGTTTCCACACTCTGTTGGGTCACCCTTCTTTGGGTTGGGAACAAATATAGATCTCTTCCAGTCTGTTGGCCAAGTGGTTGTTCTCCAGATTTCTTGGCACAACTTGGTGAGCACGTCCAGGGCAGCATCTATTAGCTCAAATATGTCAAGTATTATACCATCTATTCCTGGGGCCTTATTTTTTGCTATTTTCTTCAAAGCAGATGGAACTTCTTCCTGCATCACCATAGGCCCTTGCTCATATGTTGCTCATATGGGAAGGTCAGGCGGTACGGTTCTACTCGCGACCTTCCGTGCTCGGCCGGCGGGGTGGTGTATAAACCTCCCAAGTTGACCAGTTCGCGCGCATGGCACGGCGGGCAACACCAACCTCCCCTGCCCGCCCATTCCTCACCCCCCCAAGCCCCGTGGCATCTTAAACATTACACAATTAATTAAAAGAGATGGAAAATTATAGCTAGAGATTCTTGAGTGGATGTGTTAAGCTCACTCCTTAGGTTGATTCTTGAATGAATTTATGTCTTATTACGCTAAGGACATCTTCTTTAAGAGAAATATGATTCTAGAGTCCAAACAGACAAGAGAGTTTGGGGCATAGAGCCACAAGTAGGGGAAAGATTTTCTCAGCTTCTTATGAGGAGGACTGACTTGAGACTGCCCCCACCCCCCAATCCTTGTATACAAGCTACTTAAGTTGGTGCCTCTGGTCTCATGCCATTCCAGAGATAAAAGAAGACATCAAACTTTAGGAGAGAAAGCGTATCAGGTGAGACACTGCTTCCCAAAGGCGACAGGGGACTGAAACTTCCTTGGAGAAAGGTCCTTCCATTAGGAGATCCTTGACTCTTCAGCTGCAGGGCCATCCCAGAGACCAAACAGGACAATAGAGTTTCGGACAGAGCTACAATCAGGCGAAAGACTTTCTCAGCTTTCTCAATTGGCACATTGAGCTGAAGGAAAGAGAACTGACTTGAAACTCCCTCTGGACAGAAACCACTTGATTGGAGCACCTGTCTCACACCACTCAACCACTTTATAGAGGAAGGAGGATAATGGAGATTGGGAGAGGGAACTAGATTAAAGTGAGATGTCTTGTAGGGCTGCAGTGCAGAACAGACAGAACCTGAAGGACTTTAGGAAAGGCAAAATTTCCCAAAAAGGACTTTGAGTAGAGTGAGTGGCCCACCCCATAGACTGAACATTTTTAGCTGGCAACTAATCAATAACATCATAAAAATAAGAACTACTGAAGACTTATGCAGACACAATAGAAATGGCCTAACATTTATAAAGAAAACCTTCACATGATGTTGAGAAAGCTGTAGGCAGCTTCAAACACTGTGGAAAAGAAAACCCACAAAAAACAAATTAGAGCTTCTAAAAATAAAAAAGCAGAGAATATTGCAGACCCAATGAATATCTCAGAATCAAGAAGACAGATGATATATATTGATACAGATACATTTGAACAGCTATGAAAGAAAGTACAAGTGATAGAAGAAACAATGGAAGCCACAAATAAAGGGAATACCCTAGAGTTAGGGTACCAATTAACACCCTTAGTACCAGAAGTCAGGAAATAAGGGGATACATTGCACTGGGAAAATCTGCAGTTAGGGACTTTTACAAATTACTGAAGAGTAATGATGTTAGTTTGAGGACTAAGGTGCATCTGATTCAGGC